>NC_080670.1:133866529-134105178 GCF_030247195.1 Topomyia yanbarensis | reverse complement strand
AATCTATTTCGTTTGTGAACCCCTGGTTCGATCCCCTATCGACAATTCGATATCTATCCCATGCCGGGATTCTTACAAGCTAGCATACCACATCCTATTGGAATCCCGCGGCGGGTGACTGGGTTTCGTTGCGCATGCGTTCTCGAATTCCGTCGTCGTTCTAACCCTGGTCCCGTGGTCGGTGTCCTGGCTAGATGAAGCTTTATCCAGGCGGCTAATTGCCAGTGGGCGGAAAATAGCTCGAGTTTTCGTGAGCGGGTGGTACACGGAGTAGAGATGTCTCCGAAGGGGGAGTGAGATCCGGCGTGAATTTTCTGACGGTTTTATTCCATCATCGGCTTTCTAGCCCTGGATTAGCACCCACGTTAATGGGATAACCTGTTAACGTGTATTTTATTGCAAACTGTATATATATATATATATATATATATATATATACATATATATATATATATATATATATATATATATATATATATATATATATATATATATATATATATATATATATATATATATATATATATATATATATATATATATATAGCACATACAATTGGTTTACCTTATGGGTAGCAAATTTAGCTAACATCCGAACATTTCTATCGCTGCTTTTCTTCTAGCACCTTGCATGTAATTTTAAACAGCCTTCGGGATTTCTGCTGGTACTTGTTCACTTTTAGAATTAAACTTCTATTCACTATAAACGTGACTTTATTCCGATTTTAATTTTACTCAACCGTTCATGTCTATCACTCCACCGATAATGAGGATGCTCTGATAAAGGAAAATGCTTTAACCGAGAATTCTGAAGACTGATTCGTGTCGGCCTTGAGCCAACCAATGAGAATCTCCCACGTATGAATCATCTTTCGGGAAATTGCACGCGCTCATCTTTTCCGGATTTTGGTTCACCCTAACAAATAAGTTCCATTTTGGGCTACACGGGTAGGAATGCTTTGATGGGTTGTTTCATGGAGTCTAACTAAAGGCGTTTAATCGCTTTGCTATAAAGCTACCGTTACAGTGTCATCGCATCACTCAAGAACGAGATATCGGATTTCTTTGATTTTTGCATTATTTTGCTGGTTATTTTCTGTGTAAGGTTCTTTGACATAAAAATCAAATATTGAAATTTTCCTAATCCACCTATTAGTGCAATTGAGTTTTTCTCATATATGCACCTTTTGCTGGATATCTCTATATATAAAAATGAAATGGTTTCCGTGTGTCATCGCATAACTCAAGAACGAGATATGGGATTTCTTTGGTTTTTGCATTATTTTGTTGGTTATTTTCTGTGGAAGGTTCTTTGACATAAAAATCAAATATTGAAATTTTCCTTATCTACCTATTAGTGCAATTATGTTTTTCTTATACATGCAGCTTTTGCTGGATATCTCTATATATAAATATGAAATGGTTTCCGTGTGTCATCGCATCACTCAAGAACGAGATAGCGGATTTCTTTGATTTTTGCATTATTTTGTTGGTTATTTTCTTTGACATAAAAATCAAATATTGAAAAATCCACCTATTAGTGCAATTGTGTTTTTCTCATATATGCACCTTTTGCTGGATATCTATATATATATATATATATATATATATATATATATATATATATATATATATATATATATATATATATATATATATATATATATATATATATATATATATATATATATATATATATATATATATATATATATATATATATATATATATATATATATATATATATATATATATATATATATATATATATATATATATATATATATATATATATATATATATATATATATATATATATATATATATATATATATATATATATATATATATATATATATATATATATATATATATATATATATATATATATATATATATATATATATATATATATATATATATATATATATATATATATATATAAATAAATAAAATGGTTTCCGTGTGTCATCGCATCACTCAAGATTTGATTTTTGCATTATTTTGTCGGTTATTTTCTGTGGAAGGTTCTTTGACATAAAAATCAAATATTGAAATTTTCCTAATCCACCTATTAGTGCAATTGTGTTTTTTCTCATACATGCACCTTTTGCTGAATATCTCTATATATAAAAATGAAATGGTTTCCGTGTATCATCGCATAACTCAAGAACGAGATAGCGGATTTCTTTGATTTTTGCATTATTTTGTTAGTTGTTTTCTGTGGATGGTTCTTTGACATATGAATAAAATAATGGAGTTATCCTGATCCACCTATTAGTGCAATTGTGTTTGTGTGGAAACAAATGAATTCCCATGATTCAAACGGATTCAAATTCCGATTCGACTTTGAAAATGAAAATAAGTCATTGAAAAGCACCGGAATAAATTTGAAGTACCGTTGATAGCATTGTTACTGTTTATAGGCACAAATAAAAGCATTGTTGATCATAACGTATATTATAGGACATAGGTTTTACAATTGGAATCACCTCACTGGAATTGAAATTAATAGAAATTTGATCCACAAGCATTGCTATTTTTGTTTTGGTTGTATTTTTCAGTGAATAATTATAGGCAGGACAACGTCTGTCGGGTCAGCTAGTACAAAAATAAAATGAGGGCATTTGTGCAACATGCAAAAATATTTTGACATTGATGCCGAATGGAATTTTTTCGCAGCTTGCCATGGAAAGGGTCCTTGTGATGCTTTGAGAGGAGTATTGAAACGAAACGCTGCGAAATCGAGTTTGCAAGGCCATCATATAACAACAGCCCAAGAACTTTATTCATGGGCTATTTCTAAGCCAGATTCAAAAATACACCATCAGCTTTTTTTCAGAATCCGAATACAATAAAATGGAAAAAAAGTAAAAAAAAATCGTTATACACGTGTAAAGCAAAATTCGGGAACACAGTCATTCCATAACACTTTAACAAAAGCACTGTTTTGAGCGACTTAGTGGAATGTTATATTAAACACTTTAAACCGTTGTCTTCCGTTTTAATTCCACTATGATGAAGTCATTCCATAGTTTTAAGCCTAAAAATGAAAACTATATTATTGTCAAACGGTATTCATTTTCGACGGAATAAATATGTGTTAAACTACACTTAAATACCTTCCATTTGACCTATAACCAATGAAAATCGGTTCAGTGGTTCAAAAGCTATGAATTTAAAAAAAATCAACTTTTGAAAAAATCACGATTTTTTAACCCGTCTAACGTGGAAAGGGACACCCTAACGACGAAATAAAAAAATATGTATCTAATATTTTTCGGTAAGGAACGATTCTACCAAATATTGCAGAATTCTGAGAGATCGTATAACTTTTGTTTGAATTGTTGTATATATATATATATATATATATATATATATATATATATATATATATATATATATATATATATATATATATATATATATATATATATATATATATATATATATATATATATATATATATATATATATATATATATATATATATATATATATATATATATATATATATATATATATATATATATATATATATATATATATATATATATATATATATATATATATATATATATATATATATATATATATATATATATATATATACAACAATTCAATTCAACCGTGAGTTTTTCAAAAGTTGATTTTTTTAAATTTATAACTTTTGAACCACTGAACCGATTTTCATTGGTTATAGGTCAATTGAACGGTATTTAAGTGTAGTTTAACACATACTTCTTTCGTCGAAAATGAATATCGTTTGACAATAATATAGTTTTCATTTTGAGGCTTAAAACTATGGAATGACTGTGTTCCCGAATTTTGCTTTACACGTGTATAACGATTTTTTTTAACTTTTTTTCCATTTTATTGTATTCGGATTCTGAAAAAAGCTGATGGTGTTTTTTTGAATCTGGCTTAGAAATAGCCCATGAATAAAGTTCTTGGGCTGTTGTTATATGATGGCCTTGCTAACTCGATTTCGCAGCGTTTCGTTTCAATACTCCTCCCAAAGCATCACAAGGACCCTTTCCATGACAAGCTGCGAAAAAAATCCATTCGGCATCAATGCCAAAATATTTTTGCATGTTGCACAAATGCCGTCATTTTATTTTTGTACTAGCTGACCCGACAGACGTTGTCCTGCCTATAATTATTCACTGAAAAATACAACCAAAGCAAAAATAGCAATGCTTGTGGATCAAATTTCTATTAATTTCAATTCCAGTGAGGTGATTCCAATTGTAAAACCTATGTCCTATAATATACGTTATGATCAACAATGCTTTTATTTGTGCCTATAAACAGTAACAATGCTATCAACGGTACTTCAAATTTATTCCGGTACTTTTCAATGACTTATTTTCATTTTCAAAGTCGAATCGGAATTTGAATCCGTTTGAATCATGGGAATTCATTTGTTTCCACACAAACACAATTGCACTAATAGGTGGATCAGGATAATTCCATTATTTTATTCATATGTCAAAGAACCATCCACAGAAAACAACCAACAAAATAATGCAAAAATCAAAGAAATCCGTTATCTCGTTCTTGAGTTATGCGATGATACACGGAAACCATTTCATTTTTATATATAGAGATATTCAGCAAAAGGTGCATGTATGAGAAAAAACACAATTGCACTAACAGGTGGATTAGGAAAATTTCAATATTTGATTTTTATGTCAAAGAACCTTCCACAGAAAATAACCAACAAAATAATGCAAAAATCAAAGAAATCCGCTATCTCGTTCTTGAGTGATGCGATGACACACGGAAACCATTTCATTTTTATATATAGAGATATCCAGCCTATCCAGCAAAAGCTGCATGTATAAGAAAAACGTTTTTAATCCACCTAACAGTGTGATGAGACATTTCTTATAACTCTTATCACTCTCTTCGGATATTATATCGTTTGAGAACATTTAGAACTTGATGCTTCGCGATGTTTTTGATAACACATACTACATGGGATAGTGGCAGGACTCAGAGAATCGCTCAAATCAGTATAGGACAACATCAGTGCTAGAAATCTCAAACCAAATCAGTGGGAAAGCAAAAAAATGGCCCATAAAATAGATATACCAGCGAATTATTGTTAATGCTCTGTTAATAAAATATCTAAATTGTGGTGGGAAAACTGAATTTTCCTAAAGGGGTTATATATTGTACTGAGCCAAAAAAATCGAAATTTTTTTTTAAATCGATTTGAAGTTTATACTTTACTCAAATTTCCAACGCGACCGAGAATTAAGAAATCAACAGTGAATATTTCCAGACTTGGTTTTATTTCCTATTTAAGAACTATTGTGTTTTTTTACATCCTAGATTGCATGATTCAGTGATCGAAACACAAAACTTCATAAAGTATTTTAAATTGATTCGTCTAGTTGTAAGTGGGCTGGACGTTGGTAATACGTTGGTAATTTTAACTGGATAAACACACTTTATTTTTCACTTTGCAAAATTGCCTTCAAACTGATTAATAACTCTTTATTTCGATTTCAATACGGGATGTATAAAGTGTGACCGGCCTGTTTGAGTGTCGCAATAAGAAGAAAGACCGTAAAAACTGATAATCAATAAAACAATTGAAGCGATTACAAAGAGAAGGTGTGAAGGTCAAACCGATTATTCGTTCGGTTAATGATAACGCACATTCTCGCGCGTTCACGATACGTGTGGACCTAATTTCCACAGTTTAAATTTGAAAATCAAATGTTAGGGTGAAAATGCTTAAAGCTAACATAGGCCGGCCACCTGAAATGGAACATTTCACTAAATCTAACTTAAATTATTCATTACAATTCATAATATTTTCTTCCTTCACTACGGCTCCGATGAGTCCTTCCGCTGGGCAGTAGTTGTATGGGACCGTTCATAAACCACGTAGACCGAAATTTGAGAATTTTTAACCCCCCCTCCCCCCTAGTAGACCTTAGTAGACTTTTAGCAACCCCCCCCCCCCCCCCACGCCAAAAGTCTACGTAGACTTTTATTTTTTTTATTCGCGGGAAATGTGAAATTAGCAAGAAGCACATTATAATGTTCGATTAAAAATTAGTGTTCAAATTTATTTCAAGCTTTTAAAATATTAAAGAAAGGTTTTTACATTGGTTTTTGTCTATGATTGATCAAATCAATTAATACCCAATTCAAGGTGCTTTCCAACGTTTGTGTAGCGGAATACTTCTTTTCAAGATTAGTAACTCAAGTATATGTAAAAAGATATATTGCTATAACTAGTTCAAATTTTGACCGAAGTGCTACCTACACCAACAATGCAGAATTGATAAACACTTCTTGAGCCTTATTAGTGCATTCAAAATTGTTAAATTATGAGAAACAATTACAAAATAATACTGTAGGTGTGTACTATCATCTAGACTAAAATAATAAACTAAACATGCACACAAATTTCAATTTTCGTGAACAAATTTCAATATTTCTAAGATAATAAGACAATATAAATTGCCTTATGTGATTAAGGGAACGAAGCTATTTAAATCTTCCCAAAAATATATTTATATTTCTTATGTAATAAATGGCCATATCACCTGAGAATATTATCGTAAAGTATCAAAGTTTAACTCCGCATATTTTCGAAGATAAATATAGTAGAGCCGGTCTGCACGGAGTTGCGTAGGGTCAAGACGTAAAATGTAACGGGTGTTTAATTATTTTGAAATCAGTGTAAATGATTGCAAGAGAAACTGATTAACTCGAGTAAACTCTTTGTTGTAGAATTTTAATTACATTACTGCTTTAACCACCGATATCAATAAATAAAAAAATAATCCACTTAATCCTAACTGAATAGACCGATACATTGAATACAACTCTCTTTAAATCTCATTTATAATTAGTAATACGAGAATAACAAAAAATAAAAGTCTACGTAGACTTTTTAAAAGACCCCCCTCCCCCCTCGTAGACAAACGTAGACTTTTGCCAGACCCCCCCGTCCCCCCTATGAGTCTACGTGGTTTATGAACGGCCCCTATGTTGATTGAATGGATGACATCACTACGCGGTTTCATTCTTCCTCGTCCATTGTAGGTAACGGGTACAGCTTCGTCACTGCTCGCGTCTGCGTCGCACCGGTTGATGTGCGCACTGTGACTACACGCGTTACGCCGTCTGCTCCAGGATGCAGCTCCACGATACGGACAAGTGGCCAGCGCACTGGTGGCAGGAGGTAATCCAGCAGAATCATTACTTGGCCGACCTTGAAATGGACCCGTGGGTTGACTGTGGACTGTCGTTGAAGCTCCTTCAAATATTCAATCTTCCAGTGGTGCCAAAACAGTTGCTGTTTCTGTTGAATGATCTGGTACCTGTTTCTCAACCGATTTACTGGAACGTCCTTCAAATCCGGGTGAGGGAGGGATTGAAGCGATGCACAGTGGCGGATTTGGCTAAAAACCTGGCCAAAAGTCGAAAATTGCATGGTAGTACTTTGGAGTCTAGTACATATGTTGTCCTTCAGATGGTGCTGCCGCATGCTATTTTAAGTGAAACACTCCAAAATTTCCACATTTGAGGTGTTGACACATCGCGTTTTGCTCATATTTTTCATCGAGCGCCCGAAATGTCAGTATTATTCAAGTGTAGCTAGATTTTGATAAAAGTGTCGGTTTCAAATGTGTAATAATGGAAAGTTATGCTGACGGTATATACTTTATTTATATGTATAGATATCAAAACATATTATTTTGCTTGTCTATAGAAAATGTCAATAACTTTCACACTTTTGTAGCAGACGGTTTCAACAGACATTTTTGCTAAATTATTGAAATACTTTTTTTGTCCACGTATATCCACTATGTTTCAAGGCAATTTGTGTTCCTTGAACGATTCTCTATTTGGAACATAATAGAATTCTTGCCCGACTGTGCCCGTTTATGAGTAATCTTTGATTAAGTGGAGAAGGAGATGGATTATAAGATTTTCAGTTTAAAATTTGGACTCGTACTTTTAATTACTGCTGCACCTCCGGTTGTCATAGCGAGTCGAACAATACTGAATTTTGATCAGGAATAGTTGTGTATTTAGTGGTGAAAAATTCATCGAGATTCATAAACATGTTCAAAAGTTATCAAAAGTGGAACGCAAAAGACGTAAATAATTTTGGTCGTTCATATTGAAATCCAACGAGGTCAACAGAAGTAATCGCCAAAGGTTCCAAATATCAAAAATCCATTATGAATACCACGATTAAACAGTTTTGGGGAACTATCACCTTTGATCATGCAAAACAAAAAAAATCTAGAGGTGGAATATATGACTGGATACTACAAGCGAAAAGAGTAGAGTAGTGCAAAAGAATACTGAGATCTCCGGCCGTGATTTGACCAAAGAGCTCACTTTGGCGTACACTCCAGTTTGTCGAATTTGTTTGTGAGAAGGTTGACAGTAGTAGCATGTCAGCAAGCATGACAACAAAACGTGGTTGCTCAAAACTATAACAGGAAGCAGTACTAGCATGTTCTGACCAAGTACAACGCATGAATTTAAATGAACGTTTCATCGTATAATAATGTACTTTGGACAAATCCTCGGTCAAATTTAATTTAAATAAAACTATCAATCTTAGTGAATTTCACTTATTTTCGTATTTTTCTCATATTTATTTTTAGTTACTGCAATTTGCATGCAAACTTGTTGTCAATTTTCACTCCATGCACTTCGTCGCAGAATCGGCTTATTTTTTGTATATTAGAAAAATACTATTTTTCGTTCTTTGAGAAATATGTGCATCAGAAATTGAACAATAATCGAACAGAGAGTTTAAAAGTTTTGTAACTATGTTGCATAATATTTCAAAATACATAGTTTGAAATGACTAATAACATCAATTCTCATAATAGCTAAATTATCTAGACACCCAAACCTCTTAATGTGTGCAAATCAACAAATTCTATCATTTAGCTACACACTATTTAAAATTCGATACATTATATACGTTATTGGCATACACTGGAACCATTCATTTCATTCGTGAAAATTTACTTATATTTAGATTACAATGTCGACCATTTTGCACGCGCCATTTTGAATTTTGAAAATCTGACATCAAAATCGTAATCTGCGCCCCAAAAAACCGTGGTATGCACCTTTGCAGATGAATCAAAACCGTTTTCGACTTTTGGCCAGGTTTTTAGGGAAATCCGCCACTGTGCGATGAGCCAATTAAGAAATGGCTCGGAGTGATGGCTTGCACGTCGTTGGGATCTTCTGATAATGGCGCTAACGGTCGTGAGTTCATTGCTCCTTCAATCTGCGTCAGTATCGTTACTAAATCCTCGTACAACAGAGATGCATTGCCTAACTGTCGGACCAGGTGTTTTTTAGCCACCTTCACAGCGGCTTTCCATAAACCGCCGAAGTTGGGGGCACGAGGGGGGATCATGTGCCATTGTATTCCCTCGATTGCAAGACTGGTAGCGATACGATCGATTTCAGTGGTATTGGAGAGCATTTGGTATAGAGCATGAAGTTCATTTTTTGCACCGACAAAATTTGTGGCATTATCCGAATAGATTTTTTTTTTTTTTATTCATTTCGTTTATTTGATAGGCACAAATGCGTTAGCTTGGCGGTGCCAAATGCTTTTGTTTTTACATTTTGGATATCTTAAAACTAGGAGGTTACAATGTTGAAATATTTTTTTTTTACAAAGGAAAAGAAAGTTTACAGCTATCTTAAGACTAGAAATAAGATTCAATATACAAAAGAGGGCCAAAAGATTTTTTTATGAAAAAAAATTAAAACAAGGGATTCACTTTGATATACAAGAGGGGGAGTAATAGTATTTTACGAAATATTTTACGGTTATCTTAAAACTAACAATATAGTTTAGTACACAAAAGGGGGAACAAATATTTATGAGAAATTTCACAGAAATCTTAAAACTAGGGATTCAATTCTATTTACAAGATGGAGGACAAGAGTTTCAATAAAGAGTAAAAATTATAGCTATCTTAAAACTAGGAATACAGAATACTAATTTGAATTTTTTAACTAAAACTTATGCTTGGTCAAGATATTCAAAGGGTGGCTTATTTCCGCATCAGTGTAGCAGCAGTTGTATCAAAGACAGGGGAGAGACAGGGAAAGAAGAGCAAAACTTGCAACTTTCGCTCGAACGGCGGGGGGGGGGGAGGGAGATCAGCGTATCAAATTTGCGCCTCAGTCTAGTAAGTCGTCGAGTACCGGATTGGCGGATGGTATTCTTCGGACCCGCGGGGAATCCTTCAAAAGTCATCGGACCTCGAGTCGCTCTCGCTTCAGTTTCCTTCTATGCAGGCGTAGTGGTAAGGGCGACGGCGGTTACATAGTGGCACTCTGGAGCTGATCGGTTCCACAAGGCAGGAGGAAACTCTAAAAACGAGAAATAAAAGAGAGGGGCTAAATTGGGATATTTATCGTTTTTATGAAGGTATAAATAAGGGACATATAGGGGAAATCACGAGTTGCCAGCATATCTCGGACTGGTACATTGGGTGGTCTACCTCGGGCCCGAAGGGATTCCTTTAACTGAGACCTGGCGTCACAATACCCGGCGCACACCCAGACAACGTGTTCGATGTCGTGATAGCCCTCGTCACAAACGCACAGACTACTCTCCGCAAGCCCAATACGCCGCAAATGCGCATCCATGGTGTAGTGATTGGACATAAGTCGGGACATTACACGAATAAAATCCCGACCCACATCCATCCCCCCGAACCAAGGCTTCGTTGATACCTTTGGGATAATCGAATGTAGCCATCGTCCAAGTTCCCCATTGCTCCACGAGGTTTGCCAACTGTTGAGCGTCCTCTGACGACAAATACTAAAAAATTCATTGAAGCAGATTGGTCTTTTGTATATGTCACCATTTAATGCGCCCACCTTTGCTAATGAGTCGGCCTTTTCATTGCCCGGGATAGAACAATGAGAGGGGACCCAAACAAAGGTAATCTTATAAGATTTTTCAGATAACGTACACAAGGACTCCTGTATCTTCCCCAGAAAATACGGTAATTGCTTTTTAGGCTTCACCGCACGAAGAGCCTCGATAGAGCTGAGGCTGTCCGAAACGATGAAGTAGTGATCTGTGGGCAGAGTGTCGATGATCCCAAGGGTGTACTGAATTGCAGCTAACTCTGCGACGTAAACTGAAGCGGGATCATTGAGCTTGAATGAAGCGGTGATAGTATTGTTGAAGATACCGAAGCCAGTGGACCCATCGAGATTTGATCCGTCAGTGTAAAACATTTTGTCGCAGTCGACTTCTCGGAATTTATTATAAAATATATTGGGGATCACCTGCGGGCGTATATGGTCCGGGATTCCACGAATCTCTTCCTTCATGGATGTGTCGAAGAATACAGTAGAATCAGAAGTATCTAGCAAACGAACACGGTTGGGAGTATATGCAGAAGGATTAATGCTCTGTGCCATGTAGTCGAAGTACAAGGCCATAAATCGGGTTTGAGAATTAAGCTCGACGAGCCTCTCGAAGTTTTCAATTACCAACGGGTTCAGAATGTCGCATCGGATGAGCAATCGATATGAGAGTTCCCAAAATCGATTTTTTAGCGGAAGAACGCCCGCCAGCACTTCGAGACTCATCGTATGGGTCGAGTGCATGCAACCCAAGGCAATGCGCAAGCAACGATACTGGATTCTCTCTAGTTTGATGAAGTGTATGTTCGCAGCGGAGCGGAAACAGAAACACCCGTACTCCATCACCGACAATATCGTTGTTTGGTACAACCTGATCAGGTCTCCTGGGTGAGCACCCCACCATGTTCCAGTTATTGTTCGGAGAAAATTGATCCTTTGTTGGCATTTCTGTTTCAGATACCTAATGTGACATCCCCAGGTACCTTTAGAGTCGAACCAGACCCCGAGATATTTAAATGTGAAAACCTGGTTGATCGTTGCACCCATTATTAAAAGCTGGAGTTGCGCCGGCTCACGTTTCCTAGAAAAAACAACCAACTCAGTTTTCTCCGTGGAGAACTCAATACCCAGCTGAAGAGCCCAAGCAGACAAATTGTCCAAGGTATTTTGTAATGGTCCTTGCAAGTCGGCAGCTTTGGGCCCTGTAACAGAGACCACCCCGTCGTCTGCAAGTTGCCTTAGCGTGCATGAATTGGCAAGACAATCGTCAATGTCATTCACGTAGAAATTGTAGAGCAGGGGACTTAGACATGAGCCCTGGGGAAGACCCATGTAGCTAAATCGCGATGTTGTTAAATCGCCATGCGAAAAGTGCATGTGCTTTTCAGACAACAGGTTTAGCAAAAAGTTATTTAAAATTGGCGAAAGACCATGCTGGTGCAGCTTCTCTGACAGAGTGTTGATAGAAACTGAGTCAAAAGCCCCCTTAATATCCAAGAAGACTGATGCCATCTGCTCTTTGTTAGCATAGGCCATTTGGATTTCTGTAGAAAGCAACGCAAGGCAATCGTTCGTCCCTTTGCCTTTGCGGAAGCCAAATTGTGTATCTGACAGTAAGCCATTTGCTTCAACCCAATTGTCGAGGCGAAACATGATCATTTTCTCGAACAACTTCCGAATACAGGACAGCATTGAAATCGGCCGATACGAGTTGTGGTCGGAGGCTGGTTTTCCTGGTTTTTGGATGGCGATGACCTTCACTTGCCTCCATTCATAAGGGACAATGTTACCCTCAAGAAACTTGTTAAATAAATTCAACAGGCGCCTTTTTGCAGTGTCAGGCAGATTCTTCAGCAAGTTGAATTTGATTCTGTCTAACCCTGGGGCGTTATTGTTGCACGATAAGAGAGCAAGTGAGAACTCCACCATCGAAAACGGTGTTTCGTTCGCGGTATCGTGAGAAGACGCGGCGCGGTACGTTTTCTGTACCGGGACAGAGTCCGGACAGATCTTCTTGGCGAAAGCGAATATCCAACGGTTTGAATATTCCACGTTCTCGTTGGTACTATTATGATTACGCATACGTCGAGCCGTACCCCAAAGAGTGCTCATCGCTGTTTCTCTCGTTAACCCGTCGACGAACCGGCGCCAATAACTGCGTTTTTTGGCTTTCATTAGACTCTTCATTCGCCTTTCTAGCGACGCGTACTGTTGATAGCTAGCGGGTAACCCGTCTTCCCGGAAGGCCTTATATGCAGTGGACTTTTCCGCGTACAGCTCTGAGCACTCTTTATCCCACCACAGGGTGGGAGACCGTCTATGGGTATTCGCGCTGGGTACTGGTTTAGTCTGAGCTTGATTCGCACTGTCGAGAATCAAGCCAGCCAAAAACCTGTACTCTTCCTCCGGAGGAAGTTCTTGAGTGGATTCGATTTTAACGGATATCGCGGTCGCGTAACTCTTCCAATCAATGTTCCGTGTGAGGTCATACGATACATTGATTGTTTCCGATGGTCTTGAACCGTTAGCAATTGAAATCACGATAGGCAAATGATCGCTACCGTGGGGATCAGGGATCACCTTCCACATGCAATCTAACTGTAGCGATGTCGAGCAAAGCGATAAATCCAACGCGCTTGCGCGTGCTGGTGGTGTAGGAATCCGCGTCATTTCTCCCGTGTTTAAGATGGTCATGTTGAAATTATCGCAAAGATCTTGGATTAATGTTGATCTATTATCATCATGAAGACAGCCCCATACCGTACCGTGCGAGTTAAAGTCTCCCAGAACTAGCCGCGGTGCCGGTAAGGATTCCGTGATATTACAAAGCGTTCGGTGCCCTACCGAGGCTCTAGGAGGAATGTAGATGGAAGCAATGCAAAGGTCTTTACCTTTGATTAAAACTTGACAAGCGACAATTTCAATGCCTGGTGTCGAAGGGAGGTTAATTCGGTTGAAAGAATAGCACTTTTTGATCCCCAAAAGTACTCCTCCATAGGGGTTTTCTCGATCCAGACGAATTATATTAAAGTCGTGGAAGTTGAGATTTATATCGGAAGTTAACCAAGTTTCACATAATGCGAAAGCATCACATTTTAAACTATTTAGTAAAAATTTAAAGGAATCGATTTTCGGGAGGATACTTCTGCTGTTCCACTGTAGAACAGTGATCGAATCGGTGACCTCGTTCGATGACTTAGCCATCGAAGGATACGATCGCTGCAAGGAGGGGCCATTTAGTAGTCAACTGCTTCAAAAATGTTTGCACTATAGGGAGAAAACGTATCAGAAGGCTTTTAAGAGGATCAGTAACATTGAAAGCTGTGAAAATTAAGTCCACTATGTCAGAAAATTTCATTAGTCCGCTACTGGACTGAGTATCTGTTTGAAAAAAGGGGACACTTGGGGTTTTGGATGTCCCTGGAAGTGGTGGGTACTCCTTGTTAGAATTAATATTTCCAAGTCCTGGAGCAAATTGCTTCGGCTTTTGTGCATCACTTCCGTTGGATTTATTGGTTGTAGATGGCGCACTCTGAGTGGACGACACCTTGGCACCCTTACGAGGCAATGTAGGGGAGGCTGGATTTCTCCTCTTCCTGGATTCCCCAGGGTTAACCAAAGATGTTCCCTCTCGTGGGTCGTCAGATTCTTGCTCAACGTTAGCCAAACCAGCATAGGGATTTTCGGACAGGACAGATGGCGAAGCATTCTTTAGCATTTCTGCATAAGAACGCCTTGAGCGTTCCTTAAGGGAGCGCTTAATTTTATCCCCGCGCTGCTTGTACGCAGGGCATGATTTAAGAGCATGTGAAGGGCCCCCGCAGCAAATACACTTTTCAGTTTCTTTGTCGCAAGAGTCATCCTCATGCTCTCCTTCGCATTTGCCGCATCGTTTCTTATTTCCACAATATGTGGCTGTGTGGCCCAACTGCTTGCAATTGCTGCAGCTCATGACCCGCGGTACAAACAGGCGAACTGGTAGGCGAACCCTGTCAAGGAGGATGTAGTTGGGAAGAGAGGACCCGGCGAATGTCACCCGAAGCGAGCCTGATAGAGAGTAGGTAGTCTTACCTCCCTCGGTGTTTGCGGTATACAATTGTTTGCATTCTAAGATCTTAATCTGTTCAAGAGAGGGGTCCTTAAAGCAGCCAACCCCGTGCTCCAACAGTTCTTCGCATTTCAGGCCCGGTTCGGACACTACCCCATCGATTTCACAGGCCACACAAGGCACGTACGCTTTAAATTCCCGCGTAAAGCGCTCACAGCAAGCAATCGCGTTTGCCTGGCCGAGATCACTCACTAGAACACGTATCTTGTTTGCCCGAACACGTGTTATCTGAGTTACGGCCGGGTAATTAGCAGTCAGATCTCGAGAAAGTTTTAATATATTAACCGGTTTCTCTCCGGTCCGAAAATATACCACCCATGGCCCAGAGGAACCTTCTGGGTACTGCTTTATACGGGGAGCAATGCGAGTATTAGGGGGATCAGGGACTTCCATGATTGCATCAGATGGTATTTCGCCCTCGGCCATTTAAGCACGAGGGCAGAGCGTTATATAAACGGGAATGTGTCTTATTATTTGATTACAAGGTAGAGTAAAAGTAGGGAAAAGGAAAGAAAGCAAACGAGGAAAAAAAATAAAGCAAAACTTATCTGCAAACAACGTCGATTGTTCCGCACCAGCGAAAACAATGTACTGGATTTACTGTCGGCACCAGCAGAACGGCTGCTAACGAACGAACAAAGGATGACCTTGACTCACTAAAATTTACACACCGAGCACCACTGTGAAGTATAACGATCCGTTCCGTTCAAAGGTTGGGAGACGTATCTATCCGAATAGATGGCATCGGGCTTGCCTCGTCTAGCCACAAAGCGTTGAAGAGCAGATAAAAATGAAGCTGTGGACAAATCTCCAACCAGTTCGATATGTACGGCCTTTGTACTAAAGCATACGAATATGGCAATATACGCTTTGGTGGGAGCGCATTTACAATAGATATGCTTAATAAATACAGGGCCACAATAGTCAACGCCTGTTGATGCAAATGGGCGGCTTGGGGTAATTCGTGCAAGAGGTAACTGTCCAACGGGTTGTTTCAATGGGCTAGGATTGA
This sequence comes from Topomyia yanbarensis, assembly GCF_030247195.1. NCBI lineage: Eukaryota > Metazoa > Arthropoda > Insecta > Diptera > Culicidae > Topomyia > Topomyia yanbarensis. The sequence goes on along the minus strand of NC_080670.1, from coordinate 134,089,153 downwards.
CACGAGTGCACCGAAAGCAATTTCTTATGATGCTACGCACAGCCCTTCTACCGTTTATAGGCCAATACTCATTCCGAACTACTCCAAGTGTTAGTGAAATTCCTCCATGAACAAGTTTGAGGTGATGAAATGTCAAGAGCATTCGAGTGAAACGGTGAAACCCAGGCAAAAGAATTTGGTGTTTGGTGATGTACGACTCTGTCGACAGTCTGAGCCGGCCACCGACTCGGATTATACCCGACGAATCTACAAACGGATTGAGTAATATCAGGCTGGCTCGCACTACGACAGGCGCGATTAACCCCAATGGGTCATACAATTGTGCAATGACCGATAAAATTCTGTTTTTTGTAATTGGTCCTTCCATCGAAAACGGGCCAAAATTGAAACGAAATTGATCGGATGAAGGCTCCCAAGAAATTCCCAAGGTTTTCATCGCATTTTCTGAGTCGAATGTTTGGCTAGATTGAATGGCTAAATTTTCTAATGATATCCCTTCTAACACTTCCGGAAAATTCGAACACCACTTTCTTAAGCGGAACCCTCCGTGGCTCAGTAGTTCATCCATCTCTCTGCGCAATTGGACCGCCGTCTCGATATTATCTTCACCTCGAATAAAATCATCCATATAAAAATCTTGTTTCAGGGCAGATGCAGCGAATGGAAACGAAGCACCTTCATCTTCGGCTAGTTGATGTAGTGTTCGTGTCGCTAGAAACGATGAAGGGGCCAACCCATATGTAACAGTTGTCAGTTCATATTTAGTTATCGGGTCACTCTTGTTGAATCGCCACAACACGCGTTGGAGAGAACGGTCATCCGGATGGATTTTTATCTGTCGGTACATTTTTTCTACGTCGGCCATCATAACGACCTTGTGTTTGCGGAATCGGATCACTATGTCCAATAGCTCATCTTGGATGACGGGTCCAACCAGTAGGGAGTCGTTGAGAGAAAATCCAGTGCTGGTTTTAGCAGATGCGTCAAATACGCTCCGAACTTTTGTTGTCGTACTAGATTCCTTAATAACTGCATGATGGGGAATGTAACAAACTGTAGGTGAGTTTGGCTTATCAGTAGATACTTCTCGCATATGTCCCAATACAATGAACTCCTCCAAAAATGCGTGGTAATTCTCCTTTAGATGTGTATTTTTAGCAAGTTTCCGTTCTAAATATTCCAATCGTAGTTTTGCATTACGGAATGATTCACCAATCATCTCTTGAAAACCTTCCTTTTTTGGGTACTTAATGGAATATCGCCCAGTAGAATCCCTTGAAACCGTCTCTTTAAAGAATTTCTCACAATATTGTTCAGAGGGGGATGTGGCGATACCATTCAGTTCCTCCAATTTCCAAAATTTCTCCATGTTTTGATTAAGAGTATCTAGGGTGGATGTACAACATACCAGGGTTTGGATCTTTGGGTCATATGAAGCCTATATTTTTCTTATTGATTTCATTTTCCATACTTGTTTTATGATATTACGTAAGAAAGGACAAACCCTCCCTCTCCCTTAGACAAGAATTCGTAAGATATTTTGAAACTCCCCCTCCCCCCATATTCCCTTACGTAATTAGTGTATGGCCCCTTGTTTGCAATTTCTAGACAAAATGACAAACCTTCATTAAGGACGTGGCCGGCGTCGGTATTGATCAGCATGCAGGGATCAATATAGATTGTACAATGTGGCTCATCATGTTATTCCCAAGCATGTTGTTTCAATGAACATTTTGTAACCAAATTTGGTTCTGGCCAATAACGGAGTAGCAACTATGGGTGATCTCTTATGTTTATGCTTAAAATGACAAACCTTTCATTATGCCAGATTTTAAAAATTGAGTTAGATTTTCCCAATTTTAACAAAAAAACGATTGATGCATGTTCTATGAAGACTAAAATGTATGTCAAACTATTTACTTTTGGCTTTACTACCAAGAATCTTTATAGATTAGCTTCGCAACTTTTGGAAAACAAATCAAAACTGAAACTGCTCTAACATAACTCAATCTCTCCGCACACCAAATCTAAAAAAGCTGAATCCCTCTGGTACAAAGACTCGCCATCTCTAACGTTTGTTTACCATTTATCTGACAGTGTAATTTCAATCGACAATTGAATCGTATAGCCATTAAAACCTTTCTAGATTCTCAAGCTCTTTGTATGCACGAACTCTCTCGACGTACAAAATAATTCAACTTTAAAATAAATTAAATAATTTTTTTTGAAAAGAATCCTATGAATTTGTTTTTTCGGGGATATAAAGCATAATTTAAGCTATATTTTACATATTTTTTCTGCGCATCTGGTTCAAATGCTAGAACAGATTATGTTACACAAAGAATGTTTACAGTGACCCGTTTTTATCAGCCCCCTGGTGTACGTTATGGGGAAATTGACAAAATCGGTACATATTCTTTCATTCTTTTTAATAGCCCAAAGCTGTTAAAATATTTTTTCTTTAGTCCCTGAACATGGTCTCATTATCCTTTCTTATTATTTAGTAGGAATTTCCTAAAGGGAGTTTCCCTGCGCAAAATTCAAAAAAAAAAAATGTTTTGTTTTTGCATATTTAAAAAAGTGCTCGAAAGGATTTACTCGGATTTGACTTGGTTCGTCTGCTAAAGTCCATCAAATGCCTTTTCATTAGGCTGACAAAGTCGGGAGCAAATTGGGGTTTGATAGAATTGGGTTTCCATTGTATTGGTAATTCATATAACGCATTACATATTTTCTCTAAATAATATAAACTCATTATTTGAAAAAAAATCTCGCCGATCCGTAGGGGAACCCGGGGCTATTCGGACTTACCTAATCAAATCGTCCTTTCAGGTGGATAGATGTGTTTATTGGTCAAAGGTTCTAACTGTTAGTTTGAAACCTCAGCTACATTTCGGAGCCAAAAAATTGATTTGTACCACTCCATGGCAGCGCGAGGCGACGATTTGAAAAACTGTACGTTTTTCCATCCTTTTACGATGTAGGATTAATTCGGACCTCCCTAGGAGGCAATTCAGACCATCATTTTTTAATTTTGTGTGTAATGGAATCATGTTGACTTATATATCTTTATTGGAAAAACTCCTTAAGAAGCAAAAAGAATGTGTTAAAAAGTTGCTGCAGATTTGGGTATTGTGCATTATCTTTGCTGTGGCGTGCAATCGAGTGCGCCGATGCGAGCCGTTGAAGCTTCGTACGCTCATTTAGCATAAAAGTGGTAAGCGTTTTGAAAATATCTGCGTTTTCACCCAAAACAAAAATCATTTCATAAAATAGGAACCTTGAGCTTTCCATAACACTTGTTATTTTTTCACTTTTATTTGCTACTTTAATCACGATTTGCATTAATTTTTGTTTTGAGCATAGCAACAAATTTAAACAGGTATCTCCTTACTCAAAAAACTGTAGAATGTAAAAATTAATTTTTCAAAATGGCGCTTCCACGATATCTACGACAGTCAAAAAATCTTACCATTTTCTGAGAAATCGAGAGGGACTCAACCACCCCCACGTTCTTAATGGCACCGGCACCAGGTTCCTTTATTCATTATATTTTCTACAAATGCCCTATGCAAGATTTCGGATCGAAAGCGTGATGGCGAGCGCACGATGGCCTTTGCACTCAGCGGGGAGGCAGGTGTAAATGTGGCATCTAAGTTCGTAAACGGTTTGTCTATGCGCGGGTAATGCCACCAATGCCGAAGGTCCAATGCTTCTACCGCTTCGTGTATCGCCCAGACGCGACAAAATACTGCTCTTGTACATAAATGATAAGTACCTATATGACGAACGCTTTTTATTCCCGTATTTTCACCAGTCAAAGTGGTAAAAAAATGTTCGCTTCATCCCGTGTAGTAAGGCGTGAAGCAACATGCCTCATTCTCATTATAAACTAACGATAATGAAGCATTCGTCGTATACCAGTTCAACGTGCAAGTGTATTCATGAAGAGTGTCATCGGACAGCGCAGATTCGATGCAAGAGAGACGCAACTTTTCAGTTTTGAGAATGCTTATTTCGTCATGCATCTGTTTTGGGGAAGGCATGGGTTTCCTCTCGCCGGGAGGGTAAGTTCATTCAAGTAGGGGAGACTGAGGAGACTTGATCCCCGGGGAGACTTGATCCCATCATTGTAACTCAAAAGCGGATCAGAATACATTAATCGAATATACTAGAAAGTTGCGTATTTTTATCTAAACAAAAGTTTCTTTAACACTAAAAAATAAATTGGACATGTGTTACCGATTTTTTACCGATTTAAAGAAAAAAAAACTCAGAAGAACTGAAGAAGATTTATTTTCCAAATTTTCAAACTTTTATACAATTGATAAAGACTCCCACTGCATACTATACTTTTGCATACAGAAATACAGGAGAATGTCAATTATATGAATACGCTATGATTGAGCTGATTTTTTTGTTCAACTATATTTGTACTAAATTTTGCTGAAATAGATGCTATGGGTTCATTTGATCCCTTCAAATTCGTGGAGATTTGATCCCCTTCGCCATGCTTCATACACACTACTGAAAATAACCAAATTCACACCAAAACAATTGAAGTCATTGTTGCCATAAAATAACAAAAAAAAACTGTCAAAAATGAACGCTTCATCATACAAAAACTTAACTGTAAATGTTTACTACAGCATACGTAGCAACCATGCATCCCACATTTGACGTTCCTCAATCATAATAACGACAGCTTTCAAATCATTGCACAGAAATTTTGGGGAATTCGTAATAAAAATCAGGTGAGAGATGGATAATATGTAGTAACAAAAATAGTAAATCACAGCAATTTAATCAATACCACAATACATTTATAACATTGAATGGGGGTAGGTACCTATTTTTGCCCTATTAGGGAGGGTACCACATTATTTCATTATTAATTTTATTATTTCAGCTTCTTTGCTTTGTTATTAGGAGCCATTTTTTTATTTCGATTATGGAGGTTTTAGCCTTAAGGTCATTCGCCTCTTATTAAGAGCCAATATAATAACAAAATTGTCTTGAGAATGGTGATAATCTTCTGTTTGAGCACAGCAAAAACTCTAATCGAGTACCCCAATTATCGCAACACCATTTGAGCCAATGTGTTGAACAAAGATGGCAGACGCTGTTCTAACCAAAGGCTTCAGATTGGTAGGATGATAATAGAAACAGGGTAAAAATAGGCTTATTAGCCTACATGCTCTTTTAAACACGTTTTCAAAAAATAATCAAGTGTCCCCAAATTAGGGATCGAGTCTCCACTAATCAAAGAATTTTTCATTTTTTTGTTGTTTTCCAAAAATGCTCATAGCTCACGTCCAGTATAATATTTCCATGTAATTTTTTTATGATTATCAGTCAACCCTAGAAACAATATAAAACTACAAAAAATACATAGTTTTTTTTATCATTCCACGGAGTAGGATTGAAAAATAAAAAAGGTGATCAAGTCTCCTCAGTCTCCCCTACTCAGCTTTCTCACGTTTAGCTGTTTGCGTCAGGCATAGGTTCTCATTTACGCATGACAATGAGTGCTCTCGTGCAAGGGGGAAATCGCTATATTCGTTCATTTGAAGCTTCACAATCCAAGCCCTGATCATAAGACCGCCTTTCACTCGAAAATATTGCTCTTCTACCTTTGCTCTTACCTTCGCATTTTCCACTTCAAATTCAACACTGTCGCTCAGCATCTCATATTCACCCTGAATCGATTCAAATGTCTCCATCAATGTGTCTAGTCTGCCAAGACGTATCGCTACCTCCTTTGTGTCTCTAGCTGTGTCGAAGTTTTTTAATAAATCTTCTATGCGTTGAATGGAATCGCATAAATTTTTCAGCTTTAGCTCCTTCGACCGCAACTTCTTTTCCGCCATTACGGTAAGGTGCCAGTTATGACGTCACGTGCGGCTAGAATAAACGGGAGACACAGGAAATACCTTCTGCTGGTTGGGATGCGGTTGGACTGACACTCACCTGTGTCCGTTAAAAAAATTGCCTTGTATTTTATTATATGTCCGGAACTTCCGGAACCGCGGAATTGAATGACGTTTGGACTGGGAACCGATTGGATTGATTGGGATTGGGTATCTTCCTCCTATGTGTGTATCTGTCTGGATGGGATGGAACCAATGAACCAGACAAAGCTCCGACCAACGTGGATCCGTTTGCACCAGTAGCGGCAGCAACAGAAGCAACACGCGTGAAATTCCTAAATGATCAAGGAAAACCCAGGAAGTACCACTCAAAACAGTTAAAATAATTGGACAGATACTCACATGGAGCCTGTCTTAATTAGGCCTTGTACTTTTTGAGCAGGTACTGCTATCAGCAACTTCTTCCGATTGGTGTAATTGGTTTAGCTTTGTTGCATATGCTTTGTTCGATCTTTGGAGGATTCCAACGCCCGTGATCCTGGTCACGGCACCAAAAATGATTCGTCTAGTTGTAAGTGGGCTGGACGTTGGTAATACGTTGGTAATTTTAACTGGATAAACACACTTTATTTTTCACTTTGCAAAATTGCCTTCAAACTGATTAATAACTCTTTATTTCGATTTGAATACGGGATGTATAAAGTGTGACCGGCCTGTTTGAGTGTCGCAATAAGAAGCAAGACCGTAAAAACTGATAATCAATAAAACAATTGAAGCGATTACAAAGAGAAGGTGTGAAGGTCAAACCGATTATTCGTTCGGTTAATGATAACGCACATTCTCGCGCGTTCACGATACGTGTGGACCTAATTTCCACAGTTTAAATTTGAAAATCAAATGTTAGGGTGAAAATGCTTAAAGCTAACAGAAATTATTAAATTAAAATTTGTTTTTGCTATTGAAATTGATAAAATGATAGTATCGCCCCTTTGGCGAATGCTTACTTTTTCGGTCCCACCTATCAGCATTGAAGTATCGCCCTTTCGTTTTTTTTACAATAACTACCGTTCTTCACCACCGATTTCGTCCGTGTTTTTTCAATAGCGATCATTGTTACTATTTACAGCTGGTATCAGCTTGATAATCCTAAAAAAATACGAAAATATCTGTTTCGCCTCTAAACTGCTAGCAAAAAAAAGTATCGCCCTGTTTGTTTGCATGGAGCGTGGAGGGCGAAACTTCAAATTACAAAAATACAGTTTCGCCCGTTGTATTTTTTGATGTAGTTTAAGAAAGCAATATCGTAGAATCCAAATTTTTAGGTTAATTTGTTGCGTTTCAAAGCCCTCATTCGCATGTATGAAAAAAGCCTTATGTGTACATTTGTAATACCGCCCTTTTCACAAAAAAGCGTAAATAGAAATCGCAGCTCCTGATATCACACTATCTCTGAAGTGCATGCGTGCATAGTTTCAAATTTTACTTCGACATCGACTTTTTCTAAAGCTGACTTCTAGGATAAAGGTGACTTGACTTATTATCGCTAATCCTAATGCCAAAGACCAAATAAAAACCTCACGAAAACGAACAGTTTTGGAAAATCATCATCATTACTGGAATTTTCATTTTCACGAATCTTTTCGATAGCCTTCCGTCACTTGCGTTAATGCACTGGGTGCACAGTGCTCTGAAAATCTAGCGAAACTGTCTTAGGGCACCAGCGGGTCTAAATCAGAGCTATCTGCGCGGCGAGTTAAATCTGTAAAGAATACTAAAAATTAATTTCTATTCCATAATTTTCAGTTCAGCAATTCGAGAGATCGTGCTCACCGCAAGCCATGAACCATAGACTACGTTGTGAAGCGATGGTCACTATTTATTAAAAAATCACGGTTAAATAAAAAATAAAACTATTAAAAAATTTCAAATAGTTTATAATTTTCACAAACTTATTAAGAAAAATTGTTTAATAAGTTTTAATATTGTGTAGGAAAAAAGCTGAAAATTTCAGTATTTTCTCTATCTGAAACATATAAACCCTTAAGTATACCAATTAATTGGTATACGAATTGGAATAGGTTCGCCAAATTTTGGAACAAATCTATAAAATAACCCCTCGAAAACTACCTAAAAATTGTTGTAGTTCGATGCAATAAAAAATCCCCAAAAATGAAATGTACCTATTAATGTGAAACACAGTGAATAATACATACAATAAAGACCCATTTTTATCAGTCTCATGGTGTGTTTTAAGCTGACAAAATGAGGACATTGACTAAATCGGGCAATTTTTTTTCTTTATAATAAACTGAAGCTGTTCAAATATTCTTCCCGTCCCTTGATGTAGTGTGATAACTATTTCTGATTATGATGAACATTTAATTTTTGCATATTTCCATCTTCATGATAAGGAAAACATGCTCAAGAAAGGATTTACTCGAATTCAGTCTTGTTCGTCTACTAGAGCCCGTCAAACATATGTTCATATTTGGCTGATAAAATCGGGGATTCAATGTATTATAATAGATATTCAGCATTCGAAGAAGTTTCTTGTGAACGAGTGCAGAACGACTTTGTTTCTACTTACTTGAAGTCAGCGACGTAGCCAGAAATTCGGTTTGGTGGGGGTTTTGTGAAAATCGATAATGCTGTCCAAACGGCATAATTCCGAAACCGTAATTTTTTAAGTTTTAAAATTATGCAGAATTAATTTTTCAGAAAATAGTAACAGACATTTGGCATCAAAAATACAAATTTGATTTTGAAAATTTTTCATTTCAGTTTATATGGGAATTTGCTGTGTGATTGCATTCTTCAACTCGTAACTCCGGAACCGGAAGTCCAATCAATAAAAAAATCAATTGCAGCCGATGGGAAGGTTGTACCTTTAATTTGAGACTAACTTTGTGCAAATCGGTGCAGCCGTCTCTGATTAATAGAGGTCACATTTTTTTCCACATACACACATACACACACAGACATTTTCCGATCTCGACGAACTGAGTCGATTGGCATATGACACTCGGCCCTCCCGGTCGGGATTAGATTGACGAAATTTAGAGTGAATGAGAAAGGCAAAAACATTTTTAGCAAATGTTGAAAGTTATGCATTTTTTTGGTGAGCAGTTCTATGTTTCATAGACATTAAATCAATTTTAACTTCGCTTCCTATTAAATAAAGACCCTTATTACAGTACATCTCTACAAAAACGAGCTCAATTGGAAAATAAATCGGAGGATTATGATTGATTACAGAACTCTGGAATTTTCTATTGGAATGTTTTCAGGCAGGAATTTGATATTGATGATATTAGACAGCTGTGAAATCAAGACCAATAGATCAGTTACATATCAGGACCCCATTCCGACAATTTATCAAAAGTCCTCATGATGTTCACAACAACAGGTTATCAATGTACGGATCAGATAATTAGTATTGTAATATTGAATTAAATCAGTCTCCATCAATAAATTTTCAACTTCAATCCAATATTTTTTTTTGGGTGTGGGGGGGTTGTATGGTGTTAACCCCCAAAACCTTTTCTTGACTACGCCGTTGCTTGGAGTTATTTACTTCGCTTTCATTTTCCGATATGTTTCAGATCGATCCGATGGTTATAAGTCAGAAAAATTGCAGTCAAAAGGTTCGTACAAATGAACATTTTTGCACTGATAAGTTATCAAGTTCCTTCTAGACAACTTGGAAGTGTTCGGTGAATATTTCTAGCGGTTGTAGAGAGAAAAATGAAATGCAAAATTCGTTTTATCGAAATAATGTTTGGCTTATTTAAATGGATTATTACTATATTGAACAATAAATAGGCGACAAAGAGTAACCCACAAACAACAAGCCATAACTTTTAAAGTATTCAAAATAGATATTTGAAGTCTTCAGTAAAGTTATTCGCAAAAGTAAGAGCTACAAATTTGCTGAAGACATCATTTCGATATAATCACTTCCAAGAAAATTTGTGAAAATATCTCACTAATAGGGGGATTAATCAGCAAAAGCACAATACCAAAAGAAAGAGCATATTGCCTTCATTAGATTCTCCGAAGATACTATTGACCTAAAATAAGCCGTTTTGGCGTTAATAATAGATTACATGTTTTTGGTCATATTTCTGGCTATGGGAAATGATAAAAATCTTTCGTCCGCATTTAATGTTTTATATCTCTTTTGATAATAGTCCGATTGCAACAATCTATAGCTAGTTCGAAAGGTATTCGTTAAAGCTGTCTAAAAACATATAAATTGTTAATCTATATCGTCAATTTCGGCAGATAATTTTAAAAAACTGCAAAAAACGTCATTTTTACGCATTCAAGCATTCATATCTTGGAAACTAAACATCAGAATCAAAAAAAATTAATAGCGTTCGTACTGTTTTAGTTCTTTCATTTAAAATTGGTTTGGATAAGATCGGTTCAGCCATTGCTGAGAAACACGAATGAGAATTTGTCCGTTACATACACACACACAGACACACACACATACATTGTCCCAAATCGTCGAGCTGAGTCGATTGATATATAAGACTCGGCCCTCCGGGCCTCGGAAAAAATCTTGAAAGTTTGAGCGAATTCTATACATTTCTTTTATAAGAAATGTAAACCATCGGGAGTGGGCGTAGCGTATTGGTAAATCGATTGCCTTGTACGCAGCGCACCTGGGTTCGAGTCCAGACCCCGCACATAGGGTTAGAAATTTTTCCTAACAGATTTTTCTAACCCGAAGAGGCGAATGACCTTAAGGTTAAAACCTCTATAATTGAAATTAAAAAAAAAATGTAAAACATAATTGCACTAATAGGTGGATAACGAAAATTTCAATATTTGATTTTTATGTCAAAGAAACTTCCACAGAAAATAACCAACAAAATAATGCGAAAGTCAAAGAAATCCGTCACCTCGTTCTTGAGTAATGCAATGACACACGGAAACCATTTCATTTTTATATATAGAGATATCCAGCAAAAGGTGCATATAGAGAAAAACACAATTGCACTAATAGGAGGATTAGGAAAATTTCAATATTTGATTTTTATGTCAAAGAACCTTACACAGAAAATAACCAACAAAATAATGCAAAAATCAAAGAAATCCGATATCTCGTTCTTGAGTTATGCGATGACACACGGAAACCATTTCATTTTTATATATAGAGATATCCAGCAAAAGGTGCATATATGAGAAAAACACAATTGCACTAATAGGTGGATTAGGAAAATTTCAACATTTTATTCATATGTCAAAGAACCTTCTACAGAAAATAACCAACAAAATAATGCAAAAATCAAAGAAATCCGCTATCTCGTTCTTGAGTGGTGCGATGACACACGGAAACCATTTTATTTTTATATATATAGAGATATCCAGCAAAAGGTGCATATATGAGAAAAACACAATTGCACTAATAGGTGGATTGGGAAAAATTTGATATTTGATTTTTATGTCAAAGAACCTTCCACAGAAAATAACCAACAAAATAATGCAAAAATCAAAGAAATCCGATATCTCATTCTTGAGTTATGCGATGACACACGGAAACCATTTCATTTTTATGTATATAGAGATATCCAGCAAAAACTGCATGTATAAGAAAAACACAGTTGCACTAATAGGTGGATTAGGAAAATTTCAATATTTGATTTTTATGTCAAAGAACCTTCCACAGAAAATAACCAACAAAATAATGCAAAAATCAAAGAAATCCGCTATCTTGACCTATAACCAATGAAAATCGATTCAGTGGTTCAAAAATTATGAATTTAAAAAAAATTAACTTTTGAAAAAATCACGATATTTTTAACCCATCTAACGTGGAAAGAGACACCCTAATGACGAAATAAAAAAATATGCATCTAATATTTTTCGGTAAGGAACGATTCTACCAAATATTGAAGAATTCTGAGAGATCGTATAACTTTTGTTTGAATTGTATATATATATATATATATATATATATATATATATATATATATATATATATATATATATATATATATATATATATATATATATATATATATATATATATATATATATATATATATATATATATATATATATATATATATATATATATATATATATATATATATATATATATATATATATATATATATATATATATATATATATATATATATATATATATATATATATATATATATATATATATATATATATATATATATATATATATATATATATATATATATATATATATATATATATATATATATATATATATATATATATATATATATACAATTTTCCTTACGTTGTGACATTTGCGAGCTATGAAAGATATCTCCGTACTCGACGACAGAAGCGAAAACTCAACGGCAGCGGGATGCACTGAGTGCACTAACAGCAGTTTGGATTATACAAAAAAGGTAAAATTTTATTTTACTGCACTTTAATTCCAATTTTCTTCTAGGCGATGTTCACTGTTCGACGGTCAAGAACTACTAAATTTTATTTCTCCGTTTTATAAATCAACTAAAAATGAACCTAACGTTTGGTAGCAACATAACAGCGTACTAGATTCCTACAGTAACACTTCGCTTATATCTAATTCAACATCATCGTCTCCTTGAAATAACACATTTCAAAACAAAACAAATTCGGTAATTCTACATGCTTCACATTATTAACAACTATATACTAATATTTTCTTTTTATTTTACAGGAAACCATCCAGATTGGGCCGGTTGTGGGTTGGTGACCAGCAGCTAATTGTCTTTGTCGTCTCCTGATGCAGCAGCGAAATCCGGTAGCAAGCTGATTTTAGTAATCGGGCGGCTGATTGTACCACGCATTGCGCAGCAATACAACTCCGGGCCCGGGGAAGTTAACTCAATTCGAGCAAGTGGCCAACGGATTGGTGGTTGCAGTTCATCTACGAGGATGACCATACGGCCAGACAAAATTTGTTCGTTCCGCAAATACTTGGTGGAATCCTTTTGCAGATCCTGCAAATATTCTGAGCGCCAGTGTTTCCAACATTTTTGAATGTGCAACTGCAGCTGCTGATAATGATTCAGTCGATTGACAGCAATGTTGTGGTGATCTGGGTCGGGCAAGGCGAGGATGCTGGTACCGATAAGAAAATGGGCAGGCGTGCGAGCAGCAAGATCGTTAGGATCATCAGACATTGGCAGTAAAGGACGTGAATTCATCATTGACTCAACCTGCGTGAGCACTGTGCTGATAGCTTCAAACGATAGTCACGATGGACCCAACTGTCGAAATAGATGCTTCTTGGCCACTTTGACTACTGCTTCCCATAATCCGCCGAAATGAGGTGCCTTCGGTGGATTTAGATGCCAAGTGATTCCTTCCTCTGCACAATACGATGAGATTTTGTCAATTTCGTTCTGGTCTTTCAGCATAGAAAATAATTTTCCCATTTTATTTTTAGCACCTTCGAAGTTTTTGCCGATGTCCGAATGGATGTGCGCTGGGCGTCCCCTTCTGGCTATGAACCGACGAAGTGCACATAAGAAAGCCTGCGTTGTCAAATCACTCACGAGCTCCAGAGGAACAGCTGTGGTGGCAAAGCAAACGAACACGGTAATGTAGGCCTTCGTCGGAGAGGCACGTTTGTGGATTGGTTTAAGATAGAGCGGGCCAGCATAATCTACACTGGTGATACCAAAATGACGGCTTGGAATGATTCGATGGACGGGTAGCTGACCAATTTGTTGCAGCGCAGGTACCGGGTTGAGTCGAACGCATCGAAAGCAATTTCGTACGGTTCTGTGGGCCAATCTGCGTCCGCGCAGTCGCCAAAATTCCTCGCGTACTGTTGATAATAAAAGGCGCCCACCGGCGTGTAGCATTCGGCGGTGAAAGTATTCCACTAATAGACAGGAAAGCGGGTGAAAGCTAGGCAGTAGGGCAGGACGTTTTGATTGGTAGGGCAGTTGGGATAATTTTAATCGACCTCCGACTCTCAAAACTTTATCTTGATCCAGAAATGGGCTCATTTGACGGACGTGCGAACGCTTTAGAACCAAATTCCCTTTTTCCAGCTCTCGGATTTCCGGGGCGAAGGCATCTTGCTGTGCAACTCGAACTATTAACGTTTTGGCTTTCGATAACTTCTGGTTTTCGTACGTGTAGTAGCTATAAATCGGATTTGGATACAATGGTGACTCACGCCCGGAATTTGATTCGGAATCCTGAATGGAGTCAGTATGGATTCCAAATCAAATGCAACAACCGATTCTGAGTCGGAATCGGTTGTTGCATTTGATTTGGAATCCATACTGACTCCATTCAGAAATCCGAACCGATTCCGGAATGAGTTTAACTGGGCGCATGCGAACCTGTATGCGATGGTGATTTTCAACGTATTTTCATTTAAATGTTTACACAGATTTTTCGGCAAAGTTTGTTCCAGCTTATGTGTCTGTTCTCTGTGATTACACCGCGAACAAACTAATAACTCGCACTTCTGTCTTCTTCCACGATCCAGGACAAATTGGATTGAAATTGCGTTAAGTCCTCAGATATACGCCGAGTGTTAATTTTCAGATTTTCAACCGGAAGTACGTTATTCAACCGAAACAGGACAACGACCTTTACCAAAAACCGAAATCTCCCAGAGTTCAGTTCTCCGCTGATTCAATCCTACACTCAAAAAAAAGTAAACGTTATGCCTATTGATTTTACACATAGATTTTTGCAATTAACGGAGGCATATAGACACTATTTGCTGGTACATAAACCCAATGTGTGTATTTATAAGAAATATTAATCTTACATGCACATTTCATAACTATTAGGTACATAAAACCCCATTCTATAACAATATGCACATATAACTTATGTGTGTGCATACATAGTTTATACAGTTGACACATAGAAGGTATGTGTGCGCGAGATAACAATAGCATTTCTTCTTCATATGAATTTTAAGCGGTTTGAAGCAAATAGAATTAACGTTTGGATTTTTTTCAGTGTACATCTCCCTCACTCTCAAGCCCAGGTCAAACCATTTCGTTTCGACGTGCATCTGTGTACAATTATAAAGAATCCCCCCGCCGGTTAATTCTTGCCAGGCTGTAGAGAACCCATGGGAAAGCAATTGGGCGCTTACCCCAAACCTTCCGCTAAGGTCTACGCATTCGCGCAATAGAAAGAGCGGATGAAATTTGTCAGTTCATGAACGGGATTATTTGTATGGGTGCGTTTAGTGTTCATTACCCATGAAGGGGTTCATTGGGTTTTTGGAAGTTCGTTTCATTTGTAACGGTGCTATGTGAAATGGAATACACTTTTGAAATGTTGTGCGTATGAACAAGAAACATGCAAGAATAGAAAATATAATGCAAAAATATGAAGAAAATAATATGAAATATATTTACAAAAGTTCAAAATGTGACCATGTTACATCATCCCCTACTAATGGTACGAAAATTTGATTGAAATTTGAAAGTTTCAATCAAATTTTCATAGGAAATGTTTCATTGAAGAATTATTTCCAAACTTGGCTATTGAATACCCGGAAATTTATGTTGGCAAGTAACTCATTCATTCAAAAAAAATCATTCATTCAAAAAAACTTTCATACCACAACAATAAACAAATAAAATACATTCTTCTAGAATAGGCCAAAATTCCAAAGAAGTAAACGTAAACTTGGACAGTGTCTTTTACTCCAGCAATGAAAGCCGAAAATTTTAAGACATTAATCCGTAAATTTCAACAGAACTTGTGGATCCGATGACCATGATCTACTCCAGAAAGTAATATCCCGAAAAAAATTGATCATGTCGCTTTTCCACATTAAATTTCCCCCCAAAACCTGAGAATCGTAAATCTTGATTACCCCAGAATAAATCCCGAGTCGCCGATCGTATTTACTTTTCACATTAAATAATACAACAGTTTATCGAAACAAAACATTCACAAAGAATCACGTTTCACATAAACATAAAATTAAATAATTTCGTCTCCATCAACATCATTTGAAATATTTTTTACGCGGGGGATACGCGTAAATGAAAACCTCGTAAATTTCAAAATCCGCGTAAATGAAAACCGCGTAAATTTCAAAATCCGCGTAAATGAAAACCGCGTAAATTTCAAAATCCGCGTAAATGAAAATGAAGACCACTTAAATTTAAGAATCCGCGATAAAGGGAACCTCGTTGATGGATACCGCGTAAATTCCAAAATCCGCGTAAATGAAAACCGCGTAAAATTCAAAAACCGCGTAAATGAAAACCGCGTAAATTTCAAAATCCGCGTAAATGAAAACCGCGTAAATTTCAAAATCCGCGTAGAAAAACCGCGTGAAAAAATACCGCGCAAAAAAAACTTGAGTGTATTGCCCGGAAAACGTTTCATGACAACTCGTACACCCCTCGTTCATACTTGTTCCCGTCCCACACTATCAGGGTGGGTTGCTGGCGAGTTACGGCGGGTTGCCTAGAACAATGTTTCAATAGCCTACCGCTCGCCTGCATGTATTTTAACACGCCTAGCCGCCATTTCGTTTACTGGGTTACATCACATACGCGTACGTCGCTACGTTGCCAACGTAACGGATCCAAAAATAAACAACAAAAGGTCAAAGTGAAAAATAGTTTTGGACAAGCTGGATGTTGTGAAGCTTTTCACGGAACATTGCTTGTTTTGCTGCTACGCCGGATTGGACAGGAAAAAAAATTTGGATCTATTAAAAAGGGAATTTTCATGTATCATGTCTTGGTTGTTGATCAGAATTTCGTTATTCTAGGAAAAAAATTAAAAAAAAATTAAATAAGAAAGTGGAAGAATAACCAGGGAGAAAAAAAGAAGAATATAAAAAAAAATATTAAAAAATGCAACGGGAAAAATGAAATATTTACATAAAGAAACCGTGAGTATCTTAACCTATCGACTAATTTATCTTTAAGTAATAAAACTAGGCTAAATGTAGGCTGTTAGGCGCATACTAACACTAATATATACAACTGTACAGTGGGTGGGACTATTTGAAAAAAATCCTCCCTTTGATTTGTTTACGTTTTCCCCTTAGGGTTTTTGGTGGAATTTTTCCTTTGTTGCTTCTTTGGAAGTTGACATTGATTTCAAACTTATTTTCGTCCTTCCGATTGCTACATGTGAGGTTGGATTTCCATGTCGGTGATCGATTTCCGAGGTAAGGAAAGGTTTCTTGTGGGAATGATGAATGGCTAGTCCAATAAGGGCTTATGAGTTGTGCTCATTCTCACTCATAGAAACCATCGTACTCATGGTGTGCGAAGTCATTGCTAGGCTCCCCTGAATTTCCATGTTACTACTACTCTCGTCGGGTCATGGCCTTTGGGTCCTTCTTAGTCTTCATGGTTTCTACTACTATCAGAAAATCATCGCACAGTTTTCTCTATCGGCTTTCTTAAAGAACCAACCACGAGTCATTAAGATTCCTTTTCCCCTAGAGAAGTTTTTGAAGTTTGTTCCTCACGGTACATAGCTGAAAAAATTTTGGGTTACCCGTTTTGGTCAACCGTAACGGTTGGCGTAAAAGGTGTTTTGCTATTTTTTTCGAGGATCTGCCCCAAAGGGAAAATAGCGTGTCCGGATAAGAATAAGAAGAGTGGCAGATTTGACAAACGCAAAACAGATTCAAGATAATCTGCATAAGGTGTATGCATGTGTGTGCAATTATATTTTTGGTGGCAAACGCTTTGAGAGGCTGCACAGAGGAGTAACTGGGGTCGAATCCTGGCCAAAACTATTTATTGCGGCTATTGCTCTTATTATGCCTTAATATGAACTAAAAATAGAAAATAACTAGTTTTTGGGACAATTTGGCATCTATCCACCTACCAGTGCGGAGCTTATATTTCTAGATCCTTCCAAATACTAGTATTTTCGAGGTGATCTTTGTGAATACATTTGCACATATTCATAGATATACATTTTGCCAAACATAGTATTTGGCCCTCCAGCATTTTGGCGTACCCCAAATTAGTGGAAATATCAATATTTTCAAACCGCTTGGAATTTGTGGATCGGAAAAGATCGGAAGAGATTGAATGTTTTTCGGATAGCCGGAATCTTGTTTTGTAATGTTGTTTCAGCAACTTTGCCGGATCTTGCCGTATAATGTAACTTTTTTATCATTCAAATTTGGAATAAAATGTTAAAAAGGGTGTTTCTAAAGCTGGTCCAATACACAGAAACACTACTATTTTCGGTTATTTTTAAGCTGAGATTACACAAATGGTTGTGTTCAATTACGTTTGTTATAATATTGTCTTATTTAATACAGTCATCGTCATTAGAAAGCGATTTTGCTGGATATATAATAAACATGATTAAAAACCCCTTAAAATATCACCATTTTGAATCCATGCAAAAAATCTTTAGCAATTTTGGCAAACTTTTTATTTTGCCACAATATGCAGTATGCTTTTAGGTATGTAAAAAAATATAACTATATAAAAAATGGAAAAAAAAATTTTTTTGGTTATTGGCCAAGAATTTCTTCTAGTTACTCCTCTGTGGGCTGGAAGCACTGGTTTCTATATTCAAAACATTGTTTTAATTAATTTCGTTTTTATTAACCTCTTTTTTGGGAAGTGAATCAGTATTTACGCAATGTCGATCTTGCCAATCGTAAAACCAAAACTCTCGCTTTACGTATGCCTATACCTTATCTGGTACCATCTTGGGTTTTCACGTCATTTGCAGTTTGACAAGACCATAATTTGATGTTGGAACGGTCTATCCCTACGAATGATCATAGGAAGGGCAATCCCTCGATTTTTTTGCCTTTCTCAATAGAAAGGTATTGCAATTGCTCTGAAAACCAACTTTTTAACGGTGGCCCGGAGGGCCGAGTGACATATACCATTCGATTCAGTTCGTCGAGTTCGGCAAATGTCTGTGCGTGTGTATGTATGTGTGTATGTATGTATGCGTGTGTATGTGCGTCTGTGTGTGTATGTGACCAAAAATGTCACTCATTTTTCTCAGAGATGGCTGAGCCGATTTTCACAAACTTAGTCTCAAATAAAACGTTCCCATAGGCTGCTATACAATTTCTGATGGATCCGACTTCCGGTTCCGGAATTACAGGGTGGTGAGCACGATCACGCAGAAAATGTCGATTTTAATAAATTCTGCAATGAATGCATAAAGGTGAAAATTGTTCCAAAATATGACCACAACTGCTTCGATTTGTAGTATTAGGTCACTAACATCTAGTCAAAATCTCTTTGGTCACCATCATCGGTTCCGGAAGCCCCGGCGGAAGTATTCAAATTCAGAATAACAATCACATCGGTTTCTCGGAGATGGCTAGACCGATTCAACCAAACTTAGTCTCAAATGGAAGGTGTTGCGCCCCTGTAAATGACTATTTAATTTCATCCCGATCCGACTTACGGTTCCGGAGTTACAGGTTGTGGCGTGCCGTACATTGACCACCATAGACGGTTCCGGAAGTGCCCAGGAAAAGCGGCCATTTTTCAAAATTGACAAACTCACATCAGTTTCCCGGAAATGGTTGGGCCGATTTTCACAAACTTAGTCCCAAATGATAGCTATAATATCCACACAAATGTCTATAAAATTTCGTACGGATCGCTTATATGGGTCCGTAAATATACACTAAACCGTCCGGTCATATATGAAATTCCCATATAAGCCGGAATTCAAAATTTTTCCAAAGGGGGGACCCGATGAAATTTCAAAAATGGAATTCGTATTTTTGATGCCAAACATCTTTAAAATGCACGAAACGTCGAGATTTTGTTATCTCGAAATTTTTTTTAAGATCAACTTTTTGGGAATTTGCCGATTTCGCACCTATTTTCAGTTCAATATTACCGTGGCTGTTTTTATTTTTACAAAATTTTAGAACTCGAATAGTGTTTTCTTTTCTTGTATATAGTTGTCAAGCCATGTATAATATATACATTTGAAAGCTTTTAATGAATATAAACAACGCAAAAATTCTCGTGATCGTGATTGAGAAAGGCACAATTGCACCGCTAGGTGGAGTAAAACAGGTTTTTTTTTGAAAATTGGTCTCCCCGTAGAATTTCATAGCGTGGAAAATATCGTTTTATTAGGTTGGCATCTTTTTCAGGTGGTTGCCGTAAAAAACACCCAGTCTTTTTCCGGCCAAATCCTCAAGCTCGTAGCAGTGTTTTCCGAGTAATTTCCTGACTACGGCGAGTTCATATTTCGGGGCAAGCTTTGCACAAAAGCCTTTGTCTTTATCCAAAAGCAAAAAAGTACGTTTAAAGACAGTTTCCCCAGGGGAGTAAGTGGGACAGTTCACCCGCTCCGTGTTGTTTACTTGTGGGTGATATGACGGAGTAAGCCAATGATTGACGTTGTATTCTGCCAGCAGGTCACGGAAAATTTTGGAGGTAAACTGAATTCCATTGTCAGTTAAAACAGCAGAAAGATCATGTTTCCGAACAGCAGAAAAATCATGTTTTTAACGAATTCGGCTAACGAGTATGGCTTCGCTTCTCGAAAAGGTTGAATCAATACGAATTTACTGAATACATCCGTCGCTACAAGGAGACAGGTATGTCTTCCCTTTCCGGATGCAGGTAGTGGTCCGACGTAATCTAAGGTTACAAACTGCCAGGGAAACTCGACAAATTCCTTCTGAATTCCCATCGGCGGCGTTGCATTTATGTTCGTCGCCTTACAAGTCTGACATTTTATGCATTTCGCACAGAATTGCTTCACGTCCTTGCCCATACCTGGTCAGCTGTATCGACGTTTTAGTCCTTGGAGGGTTTTTTCAACGCCAAAGTGCGCTACATCATGATCTTTTTTTATAATCTCGTGACGTTCGCCCTTGCGCGGTAATAGTTTCCATCGGAAACAAGTCTTCCGTCCGTCCACCTTTAATAAAGCGATAAACCATTCCGTCAGTGACTCGATAATCACTGAACATTCAGGCTCTTCTTGAATCTTACTGACTAGCTCGTCATATTCCGTATCCTGGGATGCTATGTCGAGAAGATTGATCGATACCATCTCACGACCAAACACAACAAAGTAAGGGGTATACTTGGTCGAATCGTGTGCTGCGTTTCGTACGGCATTTGCTATTGTCTGCAGGTCATCGGCCCAATCCTTATAGGTCTTTTTAATCGTCGCTCTTATTGCTGTTGTTATCACCCGGTTCACCCGCTCCATGTTGTTTACTTGTGGGTGATATGACGGAGTAAGCCAATGATTAACGTTGTATTGTTGACGGAAAATTTTGGAGGTAAACTGAATTCCATTGTCAGTTAAAATAACTTCTAGAACTCCGAACAGCAGAAAGATCATGTTTTTAACGAATTCGGCTAACGAGTATGCCTTCGCTTCTCGAAAAGGTTGAATCAATACGAATTTACTGAATAAATCCGTCGCTACCAGGTGACAGGTATGTCTTCCCTTTCCGGATGCAGGTAGTGGTCCGACGTAATCTAAAGTTACAAACTGCCAGGGAAACTCGACAAATTCCTTCTGAATTCCCATCGGCGGCGTTGCATTTATGTTCGTCGCCTTGCAAGTCTGACATTTTATGCATTTCACACAGAATTGCTTCACGTCCTTGCCCATACCTGGTCAGCTGTATCGACGTTTTAGTCCTTGGAGGGTTTTTTCAACGCCAAAGTGCGCTACATCATGATCTTTTTTTATAATCTCGTGACGTTCGGCCTTGTGCGGTAATATTTTCCATCGGAAACGAGTCTTCCGTCCGTCCAGGCTTCAGGCTCTTCTTGAATCTTACTGACTAGCTCGTCATATTTCGTATCCTAGGACGCTATGTCGAGAAGATTGATCGATCGAGACAGACAATCGGCTGTAATATTGTTGGCCCCCTTTCTGTACCGTAGTTCGATATCATACGATTGTATTTTGAGTGCCCATCGGGGAAGCTTTGAGTTACCATACTCCACTCCGATGGTGAAAAACCATAACAGGCTCCTAGCGTCCGTGACAATCCTGAACTTCCACATAATATCAGAAGTACTAGATCGCCAGCAAAACCCCAAGACATTCTTTTTCGACACTCGAATATGCCCTCTTTGTCCTGCTTAACTTCTTACTGAAGTACGCGATAACTCGTGTCTCCTCGTCAAGTTCCTTAGTCCGTGCAGCCCCGACTGCTGTGTCCGATGCATCGGACTCTATGGTGAATGTCTTGCCGAACTCTGGATTTGCTAATATGGGTGCTGACGTTAAGACCGATTTCAATTCTGTGAAAGCTTCCTCAGCTTCGTCCGTCCACACGGATTCTTTCTTCGCTTTCTTTAATAAATCCGTGATTGGGACTGTTATTCTACTATAATTTTTTATGAAGCTTTGGTAGAATCCCGCTAACCCTAGCAGCCGACGGACGTCTTTGACGAACTTTGGCCTAGCATAGTCTAAAATTGGAGATATTCGTGAACTGTCTATTGCTACCCCTCTTTCTGTAAGTAGGTACCCTAAGTATTTTACGTGCTTTCGACAAAACCGCGATTTTTCTAACGAAATAGTTAGATTTGCGTTTTTTAATCTTTCGGCCACGATTCGAAGGAGACGCATGAGCTCTTTTAGTGTTTTGGAAGCAATCACTATGTCGTCCAAATATGCGAAAACGAATGGCATTAAATCGAAACCGATAACCTTGTCCATCAATCCGCACACGGCTCCCCCGTGATCGGTAAAGTAGGCAACTGTTCCACCGGTTCTAGAAACTACTCGTCGGTGCCCGCGTATTCTCCTATCTGTTCTGGTCCGTTACCTAGATCGGCCATCGGTTTTACTCAGAAACTACGCCAAAAGTTACAGCCTTAAATCGATTTAGAAATCTCCGGTACTACTACCGTTGGGATAACTTTGGTTAAATTTTTATAAGTGTATGGAATGTTTAAGTATCCTATGCACTTATATGCAGTAATGTCCGCCGTACAAACTCTCAATTTTGCTGGTTGGAGTTTTAAACCGTATTTTTCGGCGAGCTCTAAAGAATTAACCACACTAATTCCAGCCCTTGAATCTAACAGGACTGTTAACTCAGTGTCAAAAACTTTTACCCTCAAGTTTGGACATTTTGTCGTGACTAACGACTTACCTTTCAATATAGGGGCCCCTTTTCAAAATTTCGGAAGAAAAATGATGTAAGATTTTGAACGCTTATATCTTTTGTTGTACTGAATGGATTTAATCAATTTCTTCGGCATTTTGTCGAAAATATTTGTACCAATGTTGTATTAAATTTTGGAATATGTAGGATGTTTATTATCAACGGAAAAATAGTGTTTTGAAAAATCTTTCGAAAACGACTCGGAAAAGTGAAAATTTTCAGCCCATCCCGCACAGAGCCGTCAAAATGGTGCAGCAAATGAACAATAAAATAATGAAAAGTTTAGATAAAGGTCCACTACATGTTTGTTCCTATGATTATTCGTATTGGGTTGCTTGACGAGAGCAGTTGGTGGGGGAAAGCCGGGATATTAATTTTGGTTAAGCCATTAGAAGTCGGACGGAAAGGAAAGGCTCATGCACGCCACGAGAACGAGCGAGAAAGCGATAGTAGTGCATATTAGCGAAAGCGTTACGTACATTTTGAACCTTATTAACTTTTCTTCTACAAAACGGATTGCCAATCTTGTTTCATAAATCGGAAGGAAAACGTTCAATGCTTGCTACCGATGCGCTCTTTGCTATATAAAATTTGTTTAAATAGTTCGAAAACTACTTTAAATGAAATCAACATTAATGATAAAACCTGTCGCAGCTTTTCGTGTGTAAGACGCCGTGCATAACAGACGTGCGTGGTCGTGAGAAGCTGCATCGGACGACCAATCAAATCAGCTACCATCGGAGAGAAGAAGAAAAACGTTGGTGGAGGTGGTGGCGGTGAGAAGTCCAAAAAGCCAAAGGCTAAGAAACGCAGTCACTGAAAAGGCGGTAGTAACTGCCACTAAAAATGCAACCAAAACATCGAAGGCTGCAAAGCGTACTCATTCGGTGTGAGCTGCGAAAGGGGAAAGATCGTATGGATGTACGCAGTAAAAACAATCGTCGGCAAGGTTTGAATTGTTTTAAAAGATTCCCGTCTTGTATCAACATAGTTATCCACAAACCGTCCTTATTAGGACGAATACAAAATGGAAAAAGAATTTAATTAGAAAGTTTCTTTTATTAACTGGTATTAAGTTTGCGCTTGGTAATTCTGTACTTTTACCAGTGAATCATAAGAAAATGTTTTTCTAATTTACAAACCCGAAGGTTTTTGCAAATCCTTCCAAGAAAATCAGTGAATGTGCCAACTCTGCCACTAAGCGAAAGCTACACCAAAACGAATGATGAAAATATTTTCATTTATCGAACAAAAGGACGTCCTTCCATCTGCATTGTAAAGTCAATAAAAAGGAACACCATGATGAAAATCGTGCTCATTCGGTGTGAGCTGCAAAAGGGGAAAGATCGTACGGATGTACGCAGTAAAAACAATCGTCGGCAAGGTTTGAATTGTTTTAAAAGATTCCCGTCTTGTATCAACATAGTTATCCACAAACCGTCCTTATTAGGACGGAGGCAAAATGGAAAAAGAATTTAATTAGAAAGTTTCTTTTATTAACTAGTATTAAGTTTGCACTTGGTAATTCTGTACTTTTACCAGTGAATCAGAAAATGTTTTTCTTATCTACAAACCCGAAGGTTTTTGCAAATCCTTCCAAAAAAATCAGTGAATGTGGCAACTCTACCACTAAGCGAAAGCTACACCAAAACGAATGATGAAAAGATGGGTTGGTAATGTATATGACATAACAGGGGTGTCGTGACCACACTTCGAAGTTATTTCAAATCTTGCAAAGCATAAATTGACATAATTTCAATGATTGTTCCTTTATGAATGAAATGACAAATTTTCAGGTCAACGCGGCAATAACTTTGCAATTTATAGAACAATTTTATATTTTTAGTTATCATATATTAACTGTCATCTCTTTCAAACAACTTAACCCTCTGCTGCCAACCACGTGGTTTTGCAGGGTTAAGGAAAATCATTGTAAAATGTCCAATACATGATTTTATGTTGTTACCTCCACTAAAACCACTTCAGAACACTCCCACCTGTCATACATGTACATCGTCTGCATGTTGAAATCATTATATGAAATTATTGACCTGTATTCAACGCGGAGAACTCGGTAATAAAATTGTTTTGCTGAATATACTAACGAACGGGATCCCCAGGAAAATTTCGCTGAGCCCGGTGAATCGAACTTAATGCGCAAAATTTAGCCATTTGAAGGAGATACAAGCAGAATTTTAAGAATATGAGCATCGCGGTTATGTACCGGACATTACCCGCCCCTAGTATTTCGCTAAGCGTGTTCATTTCTGTACGGAAAAGAATCCGATGGTTGTTTCGAGAGATTTTAACATTGATATTTCAAGCAAGAAAATTGTTCATTTCATGAATGAATGTCTCAACGAGCTTAGAATCCAGCGCATCCCCTATCAACGCAGACGCCAACAACAAAGGTTCTTTTCAGAACCACCATAATTATTATAAAGAATAACTTGAAACATTCCCACATATTTCATTGAGTATCATTCGATTTGAATTACAAGTCAAACGAGTAGTCACGACACTCCGGTTATGTCCTAGACATTACCCACCCATCTTTTTTGACTCAATTTTGATTGAGTGGATGGTTCACTGGTTCTTATTATTTTTCTTTAGATTTGATATCTTGCTAGCAATGAAGCGATTGACGATTTTCGCGTCTGAATGCTTTCGTATTGTGGCCGCTGTTCGGACAAAGAAAACTTCTCTGAAGCCTATCTGGTGAATACGCTCAAAGCTGGAATATATTGATAATTCAGTCATTGATGAAGTTTGAGATTGTAAAGCTACTCACAATTTTAGTATTCTTATAACGGGCGTATTAGGGATCTCACTAAATCCGGCCTATATTCTATAATGCCTATTTCTATAATGCAGAATAGCTTAGAAGTTTTGTGAATATATAAAGTTCATTGTCATTCACTTACATCGATTTATTACTTTCGGTATTTCAGATAGTGTGCGCGTTATCTACTTGTCTGAAAAACCTAGACGTGGAAAAATTGCATGGTAATTTCAATTAACACTTTAGGAGTACAATATATGACTTACTTCAAAATCAGATAAATCGGTACTACTTATCGATAGATAGATACAAATGGAATAATATGAATTAAATATTCTACGTTCCGATAAATTGTTGCACGTGCCACGATCGAGGATAGCCTTTTCTCAATTTAATAATTTTACTCGACTCAGTGACAGACCATATTTTCGCCTTTGATGTAACAGGACATATTTTCGCCTTGGTTGCGAACCGGGAAAGATTTTCAGTAGCGTATGCAAGCGGTTCTAACACTCCCCAGTCTGTGAACCTAGTTATATTTTCTGCTCCGACTCCATATCAGGTTTACACTCTATTTCAAGAACTGCTAGCTTCGACACTGGTCTCCGAAAACATCCTTTAACCG
Source organism: Topomyia yanbarensis (assembly GCF_030247195.1). Classification (NCBI taxonomy): domain Eukaryota; kingdom Metazoa; phylum Arthropoda; class Insecta; order Diptera; family Culicidae; genus Topomyia; species Topomyia yanbarensis. The sequence continues at coordinate 134,062,778 of NC_080670.1, read as the reverse complement.
TTCGAACCAATGCTTGGCGTACTCAACGATCCTGTCCTGTGAACATTTCATCTATCATTCCACGCATTCCAGAGAATCCACCACTATCATCATTCATGAGCACCAAATCTCCTACTCTAAGTTGTCTGCCATCCACGTGCCACTTACTGCGCTGATTTAAAGTGGGAAAGTACTTCTTACACCAACGATTCCAGAACTCAGTTGCAAGATGCTGCGAGCGCTTATTAACTGCTTCTAAGCTGCTCAGCAAGCGACGTCGATGTTCTGAAGGGTACGAGCTGTCCAGAGGAATTGCCATGTAGGAAATGGTTCGGTGTGATGACTTCTGCTTCATAATTTTCAGTTCCTGAGTATGTTAACGAACGAGAATTTATGAGACCTTCTGCATCTGCTAACATCGTAATTAGGATTTCGTCGTTCACCTTGCGACCGTCCTTTAGCACCGTCATTGCTTGTTTGACCGAACATACCATTCTCTCCCACGCCCCGCCCATATGTGACACGGAGGGGGGATTAAACGTCCATTTAGTTTTAGCATCGGTAAATGTATTGGCACATTCAGCGTTAATTTGGATGATTTGCTCTTTCAACACCTGGTTCGCTCCCTGAAAATTTGTCCCATTGTCTGAGAAGATTTCAACAGGTGAGCCCCGTGACCGAACGAACCCTCGAATCGCCATTATGCAGGATTCTGCTGTCAAACTATATGCTAACTCGCAATGCACCGCTCGGACCACTAAACACGTGAAAAGCGCAACCCATCGTTTTTCAATGCGCCTACCCACCGTCACTTCCACAGGCCCAAAATAGTCTAAGCCTACATAGCTGAATGGCTTAACGTATGGTTCCATGCGTTGACTCGGTAATGGGGCCATCCTAGGAATAACAGGTTTACCTTTCTGCATCTTGCAGTATTGACAGCTTCGCATTACTTTCTGCACAGCACCCCGCAGATGAGATACGTAGAACATTTGTTTCACTTCATTGACAACAGTTTCCAATGAACTGTACCCATATCGTACATGATAGTCTTCCAGTAATTTTCTCGTGATTATGTGATCTTTTGGTAAAATTATAGGGTAGCGAATTTGGCTCTCGCCGTTCTACCTTTCATTCTCACAACGTTATGCTCATCCAAAAAGGGCGAACTGTGGTACAATTCGCTGGATTTTTCCAAAGGTAGCCACTTGTTCATGGGCAATTCTTTGTTCCGCAGTAAAATTTTCACCTCGTCCTTATACGCAACAGTCTGTGCCATACGCCACAGCAAATTTTCTGCCTTGACATAATCTTCTTGCTGAATGAAAACTCGAACCATCGCAGTAGTATGTTTTTTTGCGGAATAGTCTACTGTTCTCACTGCAATGTGATCGACACGCTTACAGTTTGAAATGAAGCGATATACGAGAGCGACCGTTCGCAGGAGAGTTTTCCATTTGGAAAATCGTTCGATCTGAATCAAAGTTTCTTGCATTGCAATGTGAGTAAACAGGTAGCAGGCCCGCAACTCTTCCGTCACCTCTGTCTGCAATACGGGTTGTTCCGGCCATAGTTTTTTGGATTCGCACAAAAAATCGGGTGCTTTAAACCACCGGTGGCTGATGTTCAACATTGGACCCTTGCCCCATTTTGTCAAATCATCCGTCACGTTTATTTTGGTTGGTACATACTTCCAAGCGGTTATGTTTGTTGTGTTTAATATCTCTCCGACGCAACGTAGGGCTTATATTTTCCGTGTTCCGAACGTATCCACGATAAGACGGTGGTTGAATCCGTCCACAAGTACCGATCCTCAATAGCAAGGGAGTGATTTTTAAACGTATTCATCAGCCTTACACCGAGAACTGCAGCTTGCAGTTCCATTTTGGGAATCGTCGATACTATAAGCGGTGCCCCCTTGGTTTTTGACCCAACTAGAGCGCACTTGCAGTTACCGTTGATCACATACCGAAAATATGCTACACATTCATACGCGAACTCACTTGCATCTGTGAACACGTGCAGCTGCAACGACTGTATTTCTCGTACCGATGCACTTCCAAAGTAGCTACCGATGCACTTCCAAAGTAGCGGGGAATTCGAACGCTTTCGATCATTGGAAGGACGTTCGTCCAAGCTTGCCAGCGTTTGTAAATATCCTCGGTTACTGGTTGATCCCAATCTGTACCGCTTCGCCAGACATCCTGAATCAGAATTTTTCCGTGGATGAGCAATGGAGACAGGAACCCCATAGGGTCAAAAAAGCACATGACGCATCGAAGGACGATACGCTTGGTGGGACAAACGCTTTGGAACAGGTAAGGTACTAGCTCTGCACGCATTTTCGTTGAGAACGTAAACTCATCCTCCGCCGAATTCCACCAAATACCCAAAACGCGTTCAGATTCCGCCGATTCTTTATAGCACATTGATTTTGATTTTGTTCCAGCTACCCCGAGCTGTTGCAATACGACGTCTGAGTTGCTCACCCAATTCCGGATCTCAAATCCTGCTAGTGAATGGACGTGACGTACTTCTAAAGGCCGTTGAGCTGCCTCCTCGTCGGTATCGGCACTATCGAAGTAATCATCAACATAGTGACAGTTCAAGATGGCTTCCACTGTCGCTGGATATTGATCAGCATGTTCCTGGGCGTTAAGGTTTTTAACGAAATGGGAAGAGCAGGGGGGGCAAGTGGATCATCTCCCTGATATCCCCTCCGAATCCAACTCGTCGCTCACGAAATCTGCTTATAACCGCTGGTAAGGAAATCAAAAGATCAGGACCTTTCAACAGATTATTGTTGAACGAAGTTCCTCCTGCCTTCGCTGCTGCGTCCAAAGTGTCTATTTATTTATTTATTTTATTTTATTTTATTTTTATTTTATTTTATTTATCATCTGACCTGGTTGGTCTTAATGAATGTGGGGAGTCTTATTATTTCGGGTTTATTTGGGTTCAATACCATATTTATAGGTAGGTACCAAACCCGATCTGGGTTTGTACAATTCGTCTCGTACACCGTTGCGCATATCCTTTTTTGACGCACTCTGTTATTTGGCTTTCAACTTTCGTGAAAAGTTCCGGATCTTTTTTAAAACGCCTTACAAGTGCCTGCAATCTCCGGAATTCCTTTGCATAGCTACTTGGAAAATGCACGTCATCAGCTTTCCATAGCAGGCCTGTTTTATACCTGTCACCTACTCGCACGATTGTCGCTTATAAAATTTCTCGCGCTCGTTTGTCATCTTTGGATTCGGTTACATAGGGGAAATAACGCCAGCATCTTCCAACGAAAAGTAACTCTGGAGGGTTCTGTTCAACTCCAAGTCACACTGATGAGCACCGCAGAATGCATCATTCTCTTTGATTAGCGAACGTGGACCACAGATAGTCCATCCTAACCTTGAGCGTAACGCCACGGGCTCCCCACTTTCCCCGATTCTGGATTCGATAGGAGCTAGCAATTCCATATTATCCAAATAATTTTGTTTAGGAAGGTTAAGGCTATCTACGGTTTGAATGTCCTTCATCCAATGTTTATCTACGCCACCTTTTTGGAGATCTTGACGTTCACTCGCATCGAAATCTTCTCACTCCTGCTTACATTCGCAGTCCATCCGTTGTTCCCGTAAGATTAATCTTCCTGGCAATGTCGTTCTCTAGCAATGATTTTGAGGAGCCTTCGTCAAAAAAGCCAAATGTGTCCACAGATGTCTTTCCGTTGTAAAGAGTGACGGGCGCTACGCGAAATATTACTGCTCAATTGCCATTTTCTTGAGTGTAGCATCCAGTTTCAACTCGCCTTCCCGATAGATGTAGTAAAGGGTGATGATTTTTGTTGCAGTCGTCTATTTTGCAACGGAATTTATTTCGGCAGCGCAAATTGCCATGACTGTAAAGGCATAGAGGATACAGCTTCAAACGTTCCACAAGACTAATACGTTCCTTTACCGAAAGCTGCTCAAAATATTTACAGTTCCTTGAACGATGTCCGGTCATCTGACATGTAGCGCAGAGCTTATCGTCTTCTCCTTTTGCCATAATCACCCCACTATCAGTTTCGTCATTTTGACGCGGAACATCCTCATCGCAATGTGTATGCAAGAATCCCTTTTCCTTCGGCATCGAATATTTACCTTGGCTGACGTAGGTTACTTCGCTGGCTTCTTCAACCAGTGTTTCCATGAACTCACCGAAATCCCGCAGTGTTACACGAACGAGCGGCGGACCCACTATAACTTAAAAGAAGCAGGTAACTTTTCTACCAGTTCTTGCAGAAACATTGGATTGCTGAGGTGGTCATACTGATTTGCGGCTTCAATGTGGTCACATAGTAGCTGGACGGTCAACCCTAAATTTATGAGGGTGTCTAAGCGTTCTGTTTTTGGGGGCTCTACCTTCTTGACCTTCACAATCAAAGCACGAATTAGAAGTTCCGGTCTTCCATAAACTTTACTTAGGGTATCGATTATTTTTGGTACATACCTTGGTACCAGCAATCTGCTGCGCACGGTTTCTAACGCTGGTCCTTTTAAACTCTCCTGCAGTCTTACTAAGGTCTCTACATCAGAGAAACCACATGCGTTGTTTGAGTTTACATACGAACTCACAAAAAGTGGCCATTCCTGAGAGTCCCCGGAAAATAGAGGGAGTTTTTTAGGCCAAATTTGCCGAGCAGCAATTTGATTCGCTAACGTCAGCCCGTGTCCTTCTCCGTTAATAAATGTACCTAACAATGATCTATTTGCTTCTTCAGCCGAATTTCGCGATAATCCGCTACCATGGTTTTCCGATAGACCGCTAACGACTGATTCACCTTCCTGTTCTGTCAGGATGGGTAGTTGTTGTAAATGTGATTGTGAATTTTGCTTAGTTCGTACAATAGGGCGTGGTAACTTAGATAAATCATTTTTTGAGTATTCTTGAGTTCTTGAGATATGCGACAATTGTTTGTTTGTAGGTACCGGATGGGAGTAATGCTTCGGTACTATGTTGGATGTTTTTTCAAAAGATCGGGGTGACGCAACGGAGTGCTCATTATAGGTTTTCACATATCGTCCTTCCCAGTGGTATTAGGTTTAGCTTTAGAAATCGCGCCGAGACTTTTTGCCTTAGAAACTTTCTCTTTTGATCGGCATTTAAATTTACTCGCTGTTGCTCTATCCATGCCTTCATCCTACTCGTGCCGCTCTGGCCACTTCGTATGCTGCCTCGACTCGCGTCATCCTCCATCATCACCAACGCTATTACATCATACCGCTTTCTCATGTACTCCTTCTGTAGAGCCCATTCCTCATCTAAACGCAACAATTCCAACTCAGCTACTCTTCGTCAACGTGAAGACGAATTTGATCCGATTGACAGATCCGGCTTCAGATTTTCTTCTGGATCATTTGATGTGCGACATGTATTACAAGCCCAAGGCTGTTTCTCGATGGACTCATCTACACCTACACATCGAAAGTGATACCAAGCGTTACATCTGTCGCAGGCAAGGATGCAAAATGCCTACCTTTTCTGCGGCTGTAATTTTTCTGCCTACATTCTCATTTCTCTTTCGTCGCTGCTGTCGTTCACTATTGCAGGACGCCCAGAGCTGTACGGCAGTCTGTAAGCAAAGCAGTAACATGACAAAGAAATACTGTATCCAGTACAGCCACCAGACGCGAGCGGTACAGCTTCTCTTTCCTTATTTTACACTTTTTAATATTTTTAATCTATTCAATATTATCTATCACAAACGACAAAAGTAAATGCGGTTCGTTTGCGCCACGACCGGCATCAACGCTTTCGTGTGCGGGTTCTCTCTTTGACTACGCAGAGAAAAGTGTACAAAGCGAGAGAACAAACTTTACTACGCCACACTCTCACCGAGCAAGTCGGAGTATAGCAGCAAAACAAAAATGTATTCTATTGCTCTACGAGAAAATGTACTCAGTTTGGCTACCGTTCTGGCAAGAGCTGTAGTGATGCGTCGCTGCAGCGGACTGTACGGCTAGCGCAAATGTAAATATACCGAAAAAAATGTAGTTTACCAATACCTTTGGCATCCCTGGTCGCAGGCAACCATGCCACGATCTAACGAAGGAGAGAGTCCGCAAACTCCTCAAACACAGCAAGTATCGTTCATCATGGTAGCCGTAGACCTCTTCCGAACTGTTTTAAATCCGGCCTATATTCTATAATGCCTATTTCTATAATTCAGAATAGCTTAAAAGTTTTGTGAATATTTAAAGTTCATTGTCATTCACTTACATCGATAAATTATTTTCGGTATTTCAGATAGTGTGCTCGTTATCTACTTGTCTAAAAACCTAGACGTGGAAAAATTGCATGGTGATTTCAATTAACACTTTAGGAGTACAATATATGACTTACTTCAAGATCAGATAAATCGGTACTACTTATCGATAGATAGATATAAATGGAATAATATAAAATTAAATTTACTACGTTCCGATAAATTGTTGCACGTGGCACGATCGAGGAAAGCCTTTTCTGAAGTAATCCAATTTAATAATTTTACTCGACTCAGTGACAGACCATATTTTCGCCTTTAATGTGACAGTACATATTTTCGCCTTGGTTGCGAACCGGGAAAGATTTTCAGTAGCGTATGCAAGCGGTTCTAACAGCCGCATTTTCGGGCCCCACCTGAATAGCGGTTCGCTCAGCAACCTTATCTGTGGGAAAAACAATGGTTTTATCATTTACTTATGCAAGTATTTTAATTGAGAATAAAACTTATCACAAATTCAACTACAGACGGATCTTTCTTCTCCGTTGCCTTATAGATTGGAAATCCGTTATCATTTTTAGCGTTGATGAACCGATGGGATGGCTGCCCGGTTACGCTCATACCCTTCAACCTCTCAACCCCTATCAGTTGAATGCACAGCAATCCAACGAACATGCTGTCAGTTTGGCAACGACCGTTGATTGCTTCCAGCTGCTGTACCGTTATATTGAATGCAGGTGTCTCCGTCAATCGAGCCTATAAAATATAAATTGTAATTTATTTCAAATCATATTGCTTGGATATTATTGCATAAATATGTAAAAGAATTCATTAATTTAGTTTTCTCATTCTTACCATTGGTATTTTTTGTTTATCCTCGATGGCGAGCAGTTTTTTTGGAATATCGCAAAACTAGGTCGTCCGAAGCCAGCTTTTGTTGTTCCAACATATTGCTTCTTTTTCGAAGTTTTTTGAGTTTCTCGACGAGGCTATAGTTTTCTGCTTCGGCTTTTTCAAACTTTGCTTTCCAATTAGGTTCTTGCTCAAAAGTAGATTCCGGATTCAATTCTACCAGGTAAACGAAAACCAGCTGTTCTACTGGTCGTAATTTTTCTATATCTGATGAATGTTCCGGAAATGGTGAATCGGAGTTTGATGGTTGTAGAGATCCAATCAACGACATGGCGAACACTACTGGATTATCATCTCCTCTTGTTACATCAGCCGTTTGAAGCAGCGATAATTTACTGGGAACTGTGGATCGAATTGCGATTCCTCTGATGCTTTTTGAGTAGAAGTCAATGGCTTTGGTGAAGCTACCGGATCATCCTCGGAATCATCTTCCTGTTTCGTTCTATTATTCATTTGAAGAACCGTCGAATCTACTACAAGTTGAGATTTGGATTTCACTTCCATTGATGGCATTTGAGCAGAAGTCGATGTCTTCGACGATGCTTTTGGGTCATCCACGGGATCATCTTCCTGTCCCGTTCGAGAGAGCTGTGAATGCCAAAGAGTTCCTGACAACTGAAAATCGGATTCTGCTTTTTTTGATGGTTTTAGAACAGAGGTCAGTAACGCTACCGGATCATCTTCGGAATTGTCTTCCTGATTCCTTCCATTAACTGTTTGAAGGAGCGGAGTATGTGACTGCTGCAAGTGGGTGGATTCGCTGGTAGCATCACACATTGCGGTTAATACAGTGCTTGTGTTATGCAAGCTTAGGTTCATTGGTGACATCGGTGGAGTTTCCTCGAATAGCACATCAGGGTTTTTTCATCCTTAGAATCCAGGGGATCTTGGGACTCAACATCGGGCGTGTTCCCATCAACCGCATCTTCAACGGATACAAAGTTCAATCCGGCTGCATTCAGTTGGGAGCCATCGAGAAGTTTTTGCAACTGTTTTTCAAAAAAAAAACGTGGTGTTAACTGTACATTGAAATAGGAAGTTCTTTGGTTCATAAATTTAAATTGTGCCAAACTTCACTTTCGTTTTTAAATAGCAAATCGAAATAGAACAAAAAATCAAAAACTTTTCTCTCGATTCCAGTGCTTCAAATAAACCACACATTTCACACCAAGGAGCCTGTTTGCAAGGGAGCGGTGGAAACCAATCATTGTTATGCACGTTTCTGGGAGTGAGTAAAAAAAATCAAAGCAATCCAAGTTGGTTTTGACTCTTAGGTTTTCACTCCTAGTTTTGGCTCCTCTTGTCCACTCCGGTTTATGATTCTTGTTCTGGCGCCGCGTATAGACCGAATTTAATTTCAAACTTTGCTAGTAGGGCTTCAAGATTTGTATATTTAATTTCTCAATTATCCCAGCAGATTGTATAGGATGCGCCAGCTGGATGTATCCTTTTTCAACATTGAACAACTTCGCCATTTTAGCCGTTTTCACAAGTAAACAAGTTTTTTAGGATATTTCATCCCATTTATTATAAACCAGATTTAGAATACAACGTCGATTAAATGACCACCACCATTTGATACACAAACATCAGCTCTTTTGCGGGCATTTTGCATGACATTGGACAGTGTTTTGGGCTTAATCGTCGCAGTTTCAGCTCGTATATTAGCTTTGAGTTCGTCAAGATGCTTAGGTTAGCTAGAATACACTTTACTTTTCAAATAACCCCACAGAAAAAGTCTGGTGCTGTTAAATCCGGAGAACGAGGAGGGCATTCCAAATCACCTTTTTTTTGAGACAACGCGTCCTGGGAATTTGCTCTGTAAGAACTTGATTGCGGTGTGGTAAGGTGCCCTGTCTTGTGTAAAATAGAAGTTTTTCAGACCTTCTTTATGCATTTCTGGACAGACAAAGTGCGCTTAAATCGAACAGTAGCGTGCGTTGTCGATGGTCCCTCCCTCTTTGAAAAAAATAAGGAACGATGATTGTTTTGGAGCACACTCCGTCCCAAACAGTTTCTGCTGAAGTGATGAAATCCACAAGTTCAAATACATAGTAATAGGATGCAAAACAGGTGTACTATTTATTACTGTAATTGCCTAAGCCTAGCCTTGTACGCTAACCATTGAATGCTGGCCTTCGAGGTCTCTCGAAAAGAAGGCTTCGCCATGAACAGTAGCAAGGATCTGTTTTGCTTTTGTGCTTGATAAAATGAAAATTGAAAATCTAAATTGAGCTCGGGCTTTTAAAATGTATGCTGCAATTATAATCTAGTAACCTGTTTTCACTCCTTGGCGGTTTTCACTCCTCAGGAGCCAAAAAAAACCATGAGTGATGAAATCATGGATTTTAATGATTTCTAGCCAAACATGTCAAATGGTCCTAAGTGCGAATGACAGTTTCTCGTTGTTTACTTTCTCTTTCGCTAATAACTCAGCAGTTTATACGTTTGTTACTCAACACTTAGCAGAAAAATCTAGTCGAAACCAGAGTTTTTCGATATGTCCAATATTGAAAAGTTTTAAGATGACGCTGTAATAATCGAAAGAGAAAGTAAACAAAGAGAGGCTCTCATTTGCACTTAGGACCATTTGACATGTTTGTCGAGATTTGTCAAACTATGGTTTTATCGACGCCTGCTGATTGGAGTGATTTTTGAAACACTGCTCGATTCACTTCATTTTATTTATTTATTTATCTCAAAAAAACGTGCTTCATTACTATCTACATGCGTGTATATAAGGAGAATGACGATAATCTTGTCAAAAACAGCTGGAGCCGGAATACTAACTAGAACCAGTCACAATTCCTGTTCATTTGCCGGCTGTACTTACTGGGTGATTGTAGTTAAGGAGAGCGTAAAGAAGATTATTTGTAAGCATTATTCCAAACGAGTCAAATTCACATTCATTTTGAGAGGTCATATCTCGACAAACATATGATTACGGCCTAAAAGCCAACTGTCAAAATCCACTTTGAATGGAAATTCCGGATAAACCGTTACAGGTCAATCACAGATATTGGTAGTAAACGAAAGATAAAAGTTTTCTCTTTCATAAACTGTGGTGAACTGTGTTCGACTAGTAACGGTTTGTCTGGAATTTCCATTCAAAGTGGATTTTGACAGTTGGCTTTTAGGCCGTAATCATGTGTTCGTCGAGATATGTTCGTTTAGACCCACTGAGACGTCCAAAAATTTGTTTCAAAATCGTTCAACACGGGTCCAACGATGGACGTTCGTTGAACGGTTATTTGGACGTTGTCCAAATTGGTCCAACGAACGTCCTTCATTGGACAATTTTGAAACCAACCGTTCTTAGAGGGGAATAACACTAACCGATAATCATGACAATTGTCTTCACTTTCATTACACATACTCTGAACTGTACTATAACACCAACCCTAAGAGAAGAGACGACAACAGGCTTCTTGCTCTTCTTAATTTTATCTACCAGGCCCTGTCCTTATTCCAAAGACAACAAGCATCCATCGTTGCCAGATTCCATTTGCATGATTTTCACAATTGCTGAAAATAATTGTACCTCAAATATCGACCCTCAGTCAAGAATTCACAATACTAGCTGCATTTAAAAATTGAATTTTAAATTTATTTGTGTCTTTCTTAACAATACACGTAGTTATATCGTCATTCAGGGTATTTATTCAATTTGCATGAAATGTTCATGTATATGAAATGTAGCCAAAATAAATTCAGCAGCACTGTTTTTCATCCCGTTTGAAAATATTATGAACGCTCTTGACTGGCAAAACGACCAATCAGAAGCTGGTTCAATATTGAGGTTAGGACTGGATCATATTGGCTACGCGATTGTCTTCTCTTCTCTTAGCACCAACCAGTGCGGTAAAATATCAATTTCAAACGAAAATAATCGTTTCAAGTGAAACTTCGAGTCTTTCACTGTAAACATACCACCACTATATCAGTTGAGTTCGACTGCCGTCTTCGTTTGAGTCACTCAAAGTTCACTGTCAATTGAATAACAGGTTCTGGTCATTTGACGTTTTTGCCTGTTTAGTTTCTATTAAACACCAACCTCACATTAGCACGGTCTCAGCTAATGGAAGTGAACCATTCCAATGAACCACTCACAAATGAATATGAAGGAATACTCACTGACATATAAATAACTCCGACCAAGATAATAAATAATATAGGGTAAAAGCTATGATAAGACGAGGCAACTCAAGACGGATACAGGTACGAGCATTTTTTCTCTGCATGAGTGAGGTTGTATTGATGAAGCTGATAAATCAGGAGGATACGAAAAAGAAAAGAATAAAACAAATGACGTAGTGGGCTTTTCTGCTTAATTTTACAAGTATAAAACAAATTCACTCAAAAATGACAAATGTTCCGAACCTTTCTTTCTCTTCTTCTTGGAGAGTTTTCTTTCCTTTCTTGTGCCCTGCTGAATAATTGTTGACAGATGACTGTATGCAACTAGCGAGGTTGGCAGTGCAGCCAATTTCTTTGTCATATTTAGATATGTTGCTATAATACACATAATAATGACTGTTTTATTATCTCACATTTCTCCAAAATATATCTGGAACTAATCAATCCAACATTTTTATCATATACTACATGTTTCTAGCAAATTTGGCCAGCATAACAGTCTATTCATCAGAATCAAATTTGCCACAAACATTGAAATAGAGATGGACGTACTACCAAAATACAGAAATATACAGAAATCGTATTACTAGTTGCCTTATCTTGTCTTAGGTGTAAACGGGCGAACTCGTTAAAGGTCCAAGATGATAGATAACGGAAATCGATGGTTTAAGTCATTTTAAATGAAGGCTTAGTTGGTTGAGTGGTAAGTGTGACAGCCACCCATCCCAGTTAGTCTGGGTGCAATCCCAGCCGAGGTCGCTGAGATTTTTCTGAGGTGCAAAATCTTCCTTCGGAAGGGAAGTAAAGCCGTTGGTTCCCGGTCCATGAGTTGATGAGTCGATATCTAGTTACTACCAAATATCGTCCTCCCGTGATACTTGTGGAGTGTGCAGTAGTATTTACGGTCTCTAGCAAAACAACTATCGGACTAACGTTCCTTCCGCGATCTACGTTCGGGCCAGGCCGGCGCCGGTTTTGATCAATAAACACTTTAAGATTACCAGGAGTTGCACATTGAAAGATGTTTCCCTAATCCCAAGCATAACTATCTACTGATTCCCTGTACAACTTCAGCTAGTCTAGATCGATAACGGAGTAGCAGCTAGGGGTGGTCGTACAAGGTCAAGCTCAAGCTCAAGTTCGATGGTTAAAGTCATTTTTAAATCAGAGATGAGGGTAACATGGATACCATTTGAAAGGAGGTTAGGCCATTTTGAAATCCAAGATTGCGGCCTATAGTGACCAAGAAACTGTGAAAACAACTATCAATATGGGTATCATTTAAAATAATCATAAAATACCGTAATTTATAAATTTAGGCCATTTTGAAAACAAAGATGGCGGTTTCGGGTAACCACCACAGTAAAAACCATGATCAATATATATCTATATCGCTTTTGCAATGATGGTCACTAGATGACGGAAACTGATGATTGAGGACATTTTGCAATCAATCAATCCAATATGGCGCCTTTTGGTTACCTCAAATCAATAAACCCACCTTCGATATGACCTATTTATAGCATTCATATCGAGCAAAACCTTTTCGAATTCTTTCTGAAAAAGAAAAGATTCTCGTATCTGTAGACTGTGCTCGTAATGTGTTCCTATAGAACCAGTGTGGAAGTGTTTTACCTCTTCACCATGTCATCGGAATTTTACACAGGAAACTATTGGTAGAGGTGCAAAAAATAGCTGAATTACATATTTGATTTTAGCAATAAATTTGACAGCTCCGTACAATTATGATAGCATACTGCGGCTATCATATTTTTTTTCAAAATTTCTTAAATTCGCAGAGTTCAGACGAAAATAATGAATCTACTAATAACAGCTTATTGAAACTGGTTGCAATGAAAAATGCTATTTGGTAGTACGTTCATCTCTATAATATTTTTGTTGCAAATTTGATTCTGATGAATAGGCTGTTATGCTGGCCAAATTTGCTAAAAACATGTAGTATGTGACAAAAATGTTGGATTGATTAGTAAGCCAGTTGTCTCTTTTTGTCTTAGGTTTACCCGGATCTCATTTGACTGGTGCTCACTGGGTAAATTGAAAGCGGATCTATTCATTTGAGAGGATCAAACGAAGGAGGTTGAATATGAATTGCGACTCATTTGAAAGCAGCGGTGAGTGAAGTGCCATGAACCCAGCTTCAGATCGACAGCAACTGATGCGTTAAATGAATGTGAATGCTGCCGTAGACGACTGATTGACTGCGTTCATTCAGTTTCGATTGAATGAAATGAAATTTTACTGCACTGGCACCAACCCAGGGACAACTTGACAGATAGTGCTTGATTAATATATCTAGCCAAACATGTCAAATGGTCCTAAGTGCGAATGACAGTTTCTCGTTGTTTACTTTCTCTTTCGCTAATAACTCAGCAGTTTATACGTTTGTTACTCAACACTTAGCAGAAAAATCTAGTCGAAACCAGAAAGATGACGCTGTAATAATCGAAAGAGAAAGTAAACAGAGAGGCTCTCATTTGCACTTAGGACCATTTGACATGTTTGTCGAGATATGTACCATCCCTCTAAGAACGGTTGGTTTCAAAATCGTCAAATGAAGGACGTTCGTTGGACCAATTTGGACAACGTCCAAATAACCGTTCAACGAACGTCCATCGTTGGACCCGTGTTGAACGATTTTGAAACAATTTTTTGGACGTCTCAGTGGGATCGATTTGATGATGGCGCTACTATATGCCTTCTCTGTATGAGTACCACGAACAACGAAACGAAAAAGTTTCAAGAGAAAAGCTTGTTTCGTTACGTGTGTTATGAACGCCGTCAATGCGGCTAGAACAACATTTAGAAAAAGCTTATTCCAAAATGTGGATTGAGAAAACTATTATTAGAGAATAAATTTATCCCCAACTGGAAACCGTCAGCAATGTTACATAAATCTTATTATACATTTAGCTGGAAGTCGCTGTTTTTAGCAACCGGCTTACCTCCTTCCTAAAAATGTTTTAGTTTTCTTGTTGTGTGAAGTTTGTAGTCGGTAAATCATTGCTGCTTTTTTCTCGAAAAATATGAATGCAAAAATTTGGCCGATGAATGTAAATCACCAAGCTTAACAATTCGTGAACCTACGACATCTTGTTTCAAGTTCATTAAGAACGTCAAAAATTTAAGAACGTCAAGAATTTTGATCGGGAAAATAAACAATGCATGTAGTATTTTCTACCTATTTAGTAAAGTTGGTTTTAAATAGAATTTGTGTGCTTTTATCAGAATTCTGGCAGCAAACCGGTAGTGCTCGGTTTCAGCAAGAATGCTACCAGGAATGCACAATTTTGTTCGACTCCTTCCAGAGTTTTGCAACTATTCTGTCCGGCAGATATTGCGATGGTTTTGGTGCGGATCCCTTCAGAATTATTCTAGGAATTTATTCCAGTCTGATAGAAACCTAACGGAAAGGCATCTACGGGAGGATTTCATGCCTGGGAAAATGTTTATTGGATCCGGAAGATTTTCGGGAATTCCAATATAAGTGGAAGCGGCTGGATTTTGAAAGTCGTCTTCTTGTATTTCCGAAAATCGGACTTGCTATTTTGGATTTTTTAAATTCAAAATGGAATCTATGTTTCTGTTTAGGTATAGCGGAATGACAACAGCTTCTACAATTTGAACAGCGAAATAAATTTGATGATAGAAATGCTTAAATTGTTTATTTTTTAGATATGGAAAATATTATATGGGATACGCCTTATTCAAATTTTGCTCTATTCGAGCCGCCATGACGTCACCAAATCACCACAAAATTTGCTGACGAGTTCAATATATGGGAGCTGTCAAGTTGTCCCTGGGCTGTATAACACAGTAACAGCTACCGGAAATGAGCCAGATTTCTGACTGATTCTAGTTAGCTCCAATGACACAACCGATTCTAGTTAGAATCGGTTGCCGCACTTGAGCCGGCTAGAATTCCGGCTGAGCTTTAATGGAGAAAGCTTTGCTATTTATTTATGTTTAATAAAATTTTCCATTAGACCGACAACGACGTATGCTTTTGCAGAAACGCATTGAAATCTGCACCACTTTTGTTATTATACAACTTATGATTAGATCTGAACATCAATAGTTGCACCGGGAACGGTTAGTAATAAATTTCTACCGATAGTAGGCTGATATCTAAACGTATGATTTACGCTGCTCTTTTGTACCAAAACATGAAAAACTTACCGTAGTTTGCAATTCCGCACGATTAAGCCGATTTGCTGAATCAATCAGTACAGTCGTATGATGCGGTTTGCACTTTTTTTCGAGCGAATCGCAATCTTCTGAAAAAAAACAACAGTTATTTTTATATGATTATTTAGATAGCACATCTAGGGGCAGATCACTTGTGATGCATTTTTAAAAATCAGCGAAATTAAATGCATTTCTTTCCATCAAAATAGAAATTCATAATGTATTTTGCGTTGCGTGCAATGTTTTTGCGTTGCCTGCAATGTGGTTTGCGTTGCGTGTAAGACGTCAAAACCCTACAGACAAACTAGCCCTACATTTGACAAAACGTCGAACAAAGTGGATCAGCGTAGGACGTTTGTTAAACAAACTTTTCTGCGAGGGAGTGTCAAGCTGATGCAAAAATGGAATTTAAATACATGCATTTTTCTAATTTGATGCAAATTTGTTATACATTCTTAGAGTGATCTACCCCTAGTAGCACATGGAAAAACATTACTTACGTGCATTTTGATCTAAAATTTTTGGAGATTTTCTACGTTTTCTTGGCATGTTCAGAGTTTTTTCGTAAAACAACCGACAAACTCAAGAAGCAAAAATTGAATGGCAGTTGACCGCTGCGTTTTCAAAAATCCTAGCTAGGTTTCAACTTGTTACTTACACTACTACAGTTTTAAAGCTGTGTGAGTGTGTATTTTTATCCAGGTCTTTCCCAACCATTCACGTAATGCTACATATATGGTATGATGATACCAGATGTATTGGTATACGCAAGGTATCTCTGCCGCATCACACACATTAATTGCGGTTCAAAGGAGCATCACTGTTAGAAAGCTATAGTATACTATTAATAAATGACTCTGGGAATAATCCAAAGCGTTATATTATCGATGGTATCTTTTATATAAAATTCTATGGTAACCGTAATGTAAGTGTTGAACATACTCATGCAATAGATAACGCTCGAGCCAGGGTTGCCACAATCAAAGATTTTTCTGTAATGCCACAGATTTATAAAATTTGCCCTAATTTTTGCATTCTTGGTTAAATTAACAAATTTTTGATTATATTCCGAAAATAATTTTTTTTTTCAAATTTTCAACACAGATTTTCAGATGTTCTTTTCCAATTTTAGACAGTAGCGATGGTGAACCCTAATAAAAAAATTATACACGAACTTTACCCCAATTAATCCAACGATTCCACATATCGTTTGGATTATACCCTGAACAGGTTGTTAGGCTCTTGGATCATAAAATGTTACTTAGGGAAATGATTTTTATTTACTAAAATTCAGATTTTCATTTGGCAACCCCGACACTTGCTCCAAGCATGTTTTTGCAAAATTTTATAGGATTTTATTGTTGTGAAAAGTAGAATTTACGAAAATGCGGATTTCCAGGATGAGTTATTTATACCACCAAGAAAAAAAATCGACGTGGTATTCGAAAAATTTGAAAGGTGAGATATAATTGTGACAATTTTATACTCTTGTGACGTATTCCTTTATTATTATTTATTATTTATTTATTTACTAAAGGATATGGAGAATTTAGAATGACCAGTCACAAATACATCGGAGCTTACTCCTATATACGCGCCAGCACCAACTGTTGATTCCTCGCTTGATCCTGCATCTAACAAAAAGGAACTAATAGGATATAATGTAGTCAACAAGGGGTTTTTGCAAGATGAATTCATGAACCACAGTTCTACTCATACGTTGGAAAGTTTCATATCATTACATTGTTACATGATTCCTAAATTATATAGTGACCATAAAATGATTTGAATGATAGAAGTTATAATTGTTTTTGAAACGTTTCTCGCTACCATTGAAAGGGGGTTTTAAACAATTGGTGATAAAACATTTGTTTATGTAATTGGTTTTCCTATATGTTTAGCCGCTGTTGGATCTCTGCAATCCGGATTATTTGGGGAATCATTCTAATGTAATAACCATTGACCAGCATACCTCTACGTCCAACCAAGTCTCTAATAACGATGAAGGTGGAAAGTCCTGGAGCAATGAAAAATTTTCAATTTAAGATCATTTAATGATCTTAAATTGGCAAACATTTGCTCTGATGCACGAGTCATTCGCGTTTGCACATCTCGTGGAGAAAAGACGTGCGACTTTAAATACACCGTACAGGACAGCGCACCGTACAGGATCTACGTTGAAACTCGGGACAAAGAACGAAAGATTAACAAATTCTCTCTCGGATCGACGATTAGAGGAATGATCGAGTTCCGATGACACGTTACGGATATGAAATATGTTGGTAACAACAAGGTTCTGGTATTCACGAACAGTTTTTTGAAAGCCAATCGACTGATGGAAACGCTAAACGAAGGCGAGGGCTGCTATAAGGCCTATGTGCCACGACACCTTGTAACAATTACAGGAGTAATTTCCGGAATACCGCTGGACATCAGTGAAGAGGAAATTGAAGGAGATATTGAAAGCGAATCCCCAATTGTAAGCATTCGACGGCTAACAAAATGGAATGGAACAGAAAGATTGCACACTACCAGAATGAGCGTAACATTCAGGGCAGACGAGCTACCCAAGCAGGTCAAAATCTTCTGTTGTAGAAGCTCGGTTAGGCCGGTTAGGCGGTTACTTTCAAAAAGTCGTAATATGCACAAAATGTCTACGTTTCAACCATCGCGAACAAAACTGCAAGGGATCCCGTCGGTGTCCTAAATGCACAAAGCAACACGAAACCCGAGAGGAACTCGAAAACTGCAAAGAGGAGGTTAGATGCGCTAGCTGCAGGAAGAATGGACATGACACTTTGGATTCAACCGAGATACATTATAGTATAGTTGTTCACATTCGTCAAGTTCGAGTGTGTTAGTTTGTTGCTAGTGAAATTAATCATGGCGGCCCAGGACCGCGAAGCACATAATCAACAAACCGGCCAATCGAAACGAAGCTTGTAAGCACGTGGTAAAAATAAGTATGGCGTCCGGGATCGCAAAAGAGCAAATGTTTACATCACTAACCCATCAGAATGAAGTATGAGACCACGTGCTTCTGTTTTCTTCTTCATTCTTCTTGTTTGTCCGAAAAAAGTGACAGCTGATGCACACATAGAAAAAAATGTGTACACCTGTGTACACCTCGGGATTCAACATGCCCGGAGAAGCAAAAGCAGGAGAAAATTAAGAATTTGATGGCAAGAAAATGCGTAACATACACACCAAAAAAATCTGAATTTTATCGTTGACGTAATTGCAAACATGACACAATTCAACAAACCGTAATTTACGAAATGACAGAACATTACCGTGTTCCATTTAATTTTACATGAAACATATACTTTACATGCGCAATGACTTAAAATTACACTTCCTACCATTCAGAACAAACGCTGTATGTGGAGTAAAATTACATGATTTACGAAATTAAACGTCATGTAAAATTAAAATCAAACGTAAAACTAAGTCATTTTTTATGCTCGTATATGTCATGGTCAGGAGACGTAAATTTACACTATTTTTTCTAGGTGTGTACGCAGAAGCTAGAGATATGTTTCCGGTAATCATAGATAATATATATGAGCGGCTGAGCGATGCAGATGAATTTCCAGCATTGGAGCAATCTTTTGCGAACGTGGCCAGTAACAACTATAAATGGAAAAATCCTTCGAGATCAGTGAATCAAGACCAATGTAGAGAAAAAGAAGTACAAGCAGCAGTGAAGATCGCATCAGAAAAGGAACATGCTGACAAAGACAAGAAAAACATGAATAAGGGACCATCCATAAATGACGTAGCATTATATGGGTGAGGGGGGAGTTTTGTATTTTGTGATGATGTGTGACGACAGGGGGGTAGGGGGTCTTGTCATGCTACGTAGCTTTTTTAAAGGGGAATAACTGTCATCGCAATTTTATTTTATTTTTAAATTTTGCGGGGACAAGGGGGGGGGGGGGTGTAGAAATACCGTCAAGCTACGTAATTACCAGGGGGTATTTAGAAGTTTGTGATGAAATGCTACGATGGGGGAGGGGGTGTTAAAAATCGCTCAAAAAATGCTAAGTCATTTATGGATGGTCCCTAAAAGGAGCAGGGACACCAATAATGAACCAAACATAGCTCAACAGACAAAATCATTCATCAGGAAGTTACACGGAAAGTCGACGGAACTGGTCTAAAACACCCATTCAACGTCAGCGAGAAGGAAAGATGGGAGACAATCATCATGGATGCCGAAGCGAAGGCTCAAGCAACCATTAAAAGAGCTGAAATGAAGAGACAAGCGGAACTCATGTCTTTCTACGCAGACTTTGTGGAACAAGTGGGGTCCAATAAAATAGGTAAAAAGTTTAAGGAATGCACCATGAAACATTTCAACATCACAGAAGCAGTAGTAGGTAATACCCAACAATAAACGACCAAAAAAAAAGAGGAACCAGCTGTATTCGGAATTGGAAGATGTAATCTACCAGGACCTTCAAGACCATACAAAGCAACGTACAGAGTTTATATAAAAATAAGGCAGAAATCCAACGAATACTATCAGGCAATCAAATACAGGTGGCAATACTATCAGAAATCTGGACAAATAGCACCGAAGAAAACAAAAATAAGTACAGCGTCTCGGGGTATCACACCATATTGCAGTCACGTTTTGACGGATACGGTGGTGCCGGGATTCTTATAGAAAATCAATACAACTTCATACCAATCGCTCTACCAATACTCACAGATAAAACCCAAGCGGTCTGCGCAAAGATTGTGCCACTAAATGTGATAATTATATCGATATATATATATATATATATATATATATATATATATATATATATATATATATATATATATATATATATATATATATATATATATATATATATATATATATATATATATATATATATATATATATATATATATATATATATATATATATATATATATATATATATATATATAT
The DNA here is from genome assembly GCF_030247195.1 of Topomyia yanbarensis. Classification (NCBI taxonomy): domain Eukaryota; kingdom Metazoa; phylum Arthropoda; class Insecta; order Diptera; family Culicidae; genus Topomyia; species Topomyia yanbarensis. The sequence goes on along the minus strand of NC_080670.1, from coordinate 134,042,358 downwards.
ATATATATATATATATATATATATATATATATATATATATATATATATATATATATATATATATATATATATATATATATATATATATATATATATATATATATATATATATATATATATATATATATATATATATATATATATATATATATATATATATATATATATATATATATATATATATATATATATATATATATATATATATATATATATATATATATATATATATATATATATATATATATATATATATATATATATATATATATATATATATATATATATATATATATATATATATATATATATATATATATATATATATATATCTCCTTCGCCGCATTCTAGAACGTCCCTCAGCATAATGCAGTCAGATTTGGAGTCCGTGTAAATTACGCAATCGTGGATATTGTTGTTTTCTATTATTTGTTGTGCCATTTGGATAGCAATTAGTTCAGCACTCGTAATACTTGTTTTTTCAGGCAACTGGATATCCTTTGATTAGAAAATTCCATGTATATACCAATAGCACATTTATCAGCTTCCTTGGATGCGTCAGTGAAAATTCTCTTCCTGTTTTTAAACATTCCGTTGATTACGCATAAGACGTGTTGCTTTATCCGCACTGGGTTGGTGTTTTGCTTGGAACTGATCATACCTTCAAGTGACGAATTGATGACTGTTTTTGTTGCGGCTTCAGATGTGACTGCCAATTTGATTACAGGAGATATTGCATCGAAAATCAATCTATGTTCCAAAAAAACCGTCCTGCGAAACTGCATGGTTTTGCAGTATTATGGACACAACAACCGTACTCAATGACGCTTCTTCCCTCTCGCAGGTTGATGGGATTGGCGGTATTGTAAACATCATCAAGCCACAATATATTCAATAGAGTTATCTAAATATAAGGACCTTCGCTCTTTTTAGTTTTTATTTGCACCAAGTTCTACTACTAGAGGTTAATTAGTTCTCATGTTAATAATCCACCAAACATTATGACTACTGAGGATTTGATTTATATAAGAAGCCCGCTTCAAGATGATTACAATACGCCTCGATAGTGGTGTGCCGAGGAGGCCGGGAGGGCTGATATGAGCCTTTTGTCTGTTCTATACCTTTCCTCTATTCACCAGCTCATAACCAACAATCAACCAGTAACAAATAGATAATTGAGAAAGGATGTGCTATGTGTGGTGATTGGCTATTCAAGTATTAGTAGTGTTTGAAGTACTAATGTATGTCTCATGTGATGATCATAACTTCAGCTGTATCTTGTACCTATCTAATCTATTACATCTCTCATATATTGTCTTTTATTTCTTCTTTTCGAGTCCTATACTGCCATTCTACACCCGCCTTCAGCTGAATCAACAACGATGGTGATAGTGAACGTCTTAACACTCACACATTCTCAAATGCGGTCTCAGCGGGAACCTACAAAAATGCCATCGTGCACGCGATTACGAATCGGTCACGTCCGAAAGTCTATCCTTGATCCTAGAAGCCTAGGTCCATGCCTTCAGCTGGACCAATTAAGAAAATACGCCCATACCTATTAGACAACACGTCTCATGGCGACATGACCGGGAACCCTATCGATATAAACGATCCCACTCTCTGCCAGAATTCAAACCGCGCACTGAAAATTTAATATCAGACTCACGGTTCGCGCAACCATTCAAGAACACACGTTACAAAATCACGTCAGCGCACAAACGTTAGAGCCCCTCGCGATTTTCCAAGCAACCTACGAACTCGCAAACATGATTACACCCCGGTGATAAGGTGAAAATCTCAGCACTCATAAACTTACCAACACGATCTCAAGTGTCAACCTACAAACTCCCGCGCTCGCGCCATCATGAATCGGGATCGTCCGGAAGTATCTATCCTCGGTACAAACAATCTAGGTCCTTGTTAATTATTAAAAAAATAATAAAATTGAAAAATAACTACCATATCCACTAGACAAAACGTTCCATGGCGACATGACCGGAAACTCTAGTGATATGGGGTAACTCTCTCCCTGTCAGAATGTGATCCGTACACCGAAAACTAAAGATCAGAATGACGGTCCGCGAATATATAAATCGCCGCAGGGTTTCAAAATCGAATTTATACACGCGAAGTCACATACACGCGAGCACACGGGACAAACACGTCAACATACGAACGCTTAAGCCCTTCGCGATCATCTACATTATTACCTATGCCCGCGATCGCGTAAACTTGATAACACTGCGGCAATTGTGTGAACGTTTTAGTACTTACGAAGTTACATACGCGATCTCAAACACCAACCCGCAAATGCGCGATCATGAATCGGTCACGTCCGGAAATCTTTAACCTTTATTCTAGCAATTTAGGTCCATACATTCAGTTGGACCAATCAAAAAAAAAAAAATAAAGCTCATGTCCACTAGGCCACGCGTTCTACGACGACATGATTGGGATCTCTAATGATATGGAAGAACCCACTTCCTTCTGGAATCTGAACCGTACACAAAAAATTAAGTATCAGATTCACGGTCCGCGCGCGATCATTCTAGAACACACGCGAATATGCGAAAGGCACACGGTTATGAAATAGAATTTATGCACGCGAAGTTACACGTTAGCACACGCGACATACAAACGCACACGCGATCGAGCACATTAACGTACAAATATTCGAGCCCTTCGCGATGATACACGCGATTCCGAGTCCCTACGCCCGCACATGCCTGAACCGTACAAAGAATATCACATTCAGAATCACGGCCCGCTACAATTGGCCTATTGCAGTGTTTTATTGGGCGACATTGCCTGTCTCGTCTACAAATTGTAGTATGTGATTCTGACGGGGAGCCCTTCCGAGAACCTAGCTCTACAGCTCCAGTAGGACAACTCTCGAAAAAAAAAACAACCGTACTCAATGACGCTTCTAACTAATCCATTGTGTACTTTCAGCATGCTTTTAGAGTGCGCTCCATTATTGATTCCAGATAGCACCTTAAGCATGTTAGTCCTCTCTCTCTTATTTTCTCTGCTACGGTTCTCATATGCGCACCAAAGCTTAACGACTTGTCCATGGTTAAACCCAGGTACTTTGCACTGTTCACTGTTTCAATCAGCTGATTGTTGGCCATGAGCGCGAGCTGGTTGTTGCTCCTTTGTCTTTTCCGGGTTGATTTGGAAATTTAGATCTGTTGCTGTTTTTTCGAATTCGTTCATAAATTGTTGGCCTTTTGTGTATATCTCGTCGATGTTTCTTCCTACCACCAGGATGCCAAAATCATCAGCATACTGTACCAGCTCAACGCCTTCAACCTTGATCTCATGCAAGGGAAGCGTGTAGATATTGAAGAGGGTCGGTGATATTACGTCGCCTTGAGGTAGTCCATCACATACGGTTCTAGAGAGGATTCCATTCCGCATGTGGAAGTTAATTTTTCTGTTCTGCAAAAATGATGCTATCCATGATTGGATTTCGTTGGGGACTTCTATTGTAGATAGTATTCCTTGCAATATCTCCGTTCGTACTGCGTTGTATGCATTTGTCAGATCAATACAAATTAGTGCGGATACAAGTTTGTCTCTTTTATTTCGTTTTACTTCATTTACCACATAGGATATGCAGGTTAAGGTAGATAGCCCTCGTCGAAATCCGAACGAAGTGTCGGGCAGCGTCTTCTTTTCCTCTAGATGTTTCTGTAGTAGTTCCAGTACCGCTGTGTTTGCGATTTTCGGGATAGTTGGCACGAGCGAAATAGGTCTCTTGCCTTCGGGGGAAGACTGATCTCTTCCTGTTTCTAGGGTCTTCCACAGCTGCTGTTTCTGTTCTTCCGAAGTGGGTATCCAGGAATATCTCTGCCCCTGTCACACTGTCCAAAACAATCGAGTTTTCTTTACGCCGAATTTTCCGACCCGTTAAGCGACCAATCTTCGTCCAGAGCTCCTTCGAACTTGTGAAAGGGCCCACTTCTTCATGGAACTCATCCATCTTTTTCTGCATTTCCAATCGCTTCAGTCGCTGGAAGCTTGCTGCTTTTTTCTTATAGGCGATCAAGTTTTCTTGGCTCGATACTCTGTTGAAATTCCGTCTAGCTTCCGTTTTCGCTGTCCATGCCTCGTCGATTTCCGCCGACCACCAACATTTTGGCATTTTTGTGTTTTTGAACCGATTTTTCTTTTGAATTGTTTTTACTTTTTGCTTCAAATCTGCTATGGAGTTTATATCTGTATCCCTTAGTGCGCCTAGATCCTTTTGCACCTGCTTTTTGTTAACGTAGTAGGTACTTTTAACGACTCCTTTTATGGCCAGCGAGATTTGTATTGTCATGTGATGGCTGCCGATACCGTAATCTGTTAAACTCCAAGCAATATATATAGAGTTGTCCTACTGGAGCTGTAGAGCTAGGTTCTCGGAAGGGCTCCCCGTCAGAATCACATACTACAATTTGTAGACGAGACAGGCAATGTCGCCCAATAAAACACTGCAATAGGCCAATTGTAGCGGGCCGTGATTCTGAATGTGATATTCTTTGTACGGTTCAGGCATGTGCGGGCGTAGGGACTCGGAATCGCGTGTATCATCGCGAAGGGCTCGAATATTTGTACGTTAATGTGCTCGATCGCGTGTGCGTTTGTATGTCGCGTGTGCTAACGTGTAACTTCGCGTGCATAAATTCTATTTCATAACCGTGTGCCTTTCGCATATTCGCGTGTGTTCTAGAATGATCGCGCGCGGACCGTGAATCTGATACTTAATTTTTTGTGTACGGTTCAGATTCCAGAAGGAAGTGGGTTCTTCCATATCATTAGAGATCCCAATCATGTCGTCGTAGAACGCGTGGCCTAGTGGACATGAGCTTTATTTTTTTTTTTTGATTGGTCCAACTGAATGTATGGACCTAAATTGCTAGAATAAAGGTTAAAGATTTCCGGACGTGACCGATTCATGATCACGCATTTGCGGGTTGGTGTTTGAGATCGCGTTTGTAACTTCGTAAGTACTAAAACGTTCACACAATTGCCGCAGTGTTATCAAGTTTACGCGATCGCGGGCATAGGTAATAATGTAGATGATCGCGAAGGGCTTAAGCGTTCGTATGTTGACGTGTTTGTCCCGTGTGCTCGCGTGTATGTGACTTCGCGTGTATAAATTCGATTTTGAAACCCTGCGGCGATTTATATATTCGCGGACCGTCATTCTGATCTTTAGTTTTCGGTGTACGGATCACATTCTGACAGGGAGAGAGTTACCCCATATCACTAGAGTTTCCGGTCATGTCGCCATGGAACGTTTTGTCTAGTGGATATGGTAGTTATTTTTCAATTTTATTATTTTTTTAATAATTAACAAGGACCTAGATTGTTTGTACCGAGGATAGATACTTCCGGACGATCCCGATTCATGATGGCGCGAGCGCGGGAGTTTGTAGGTTGACACTTGAGATCGTGTTGGTAAGTTTATGAGTGCTGAGATTTTCACCTTGTCACCGGGGTGTAATCATGTTTGCGAGTTCGTAGGTTGCTTGGAAAATCGCGAGGGGCTCTAACGTTTGTGCGCTGACGTGATTTTGTAACGTGTGTTCTTGAATGGTTGCGCGAACCGTGAGTCTGATATTAAATTTTCAGTGCGCGGTTTGAATTCTGGCAGAGAGTGGGATCGTTTATATCGATAGGGTTCCCGGTCATGTCGCCATGAGACGTGTTGTCTAATAGGTATGGGCGTATTTTCTTAATTGGTCCAGCTGAAGGCATGGACCTAGGCTTCTAGGATCAAGGATAGACTTTCGGACGTGACCGATTCGTAATCGCGTGCACGATGGCATTTTTGTAGGTTCCCGCTGAGACCGCATTTGAGAATGTGTGAGTGTTAAGACGTTCACTATCACCATCGTTGTTGATTCAGCTGAAGGCGGGTGTAGAATGGCAGTATAGGACTCGAAAAGAAGAAATAAAAGACAATATATGAGAGATGTAATAGATTAGATAGGTACAAGATACAGCTGAAGTTATAATCATCACATGAGACATACATTAGTACTTCAAACACTACTAATACTTGAATAGCCAATCACCACACATAGCACATCCTTTCTCAATTATCTATTTGTTACTGGTTGATTGTTGGTTATGAGCTGGTGAATAGAGGAAAGGTATAGAACAGACAAAAGGCTCATATCAGCCCTCCCGGCCTCCTCGGCACACCACTATCGAGGCGTATTGTAATCAACATCTTGAAGCGGGCTTCTTATATAAATCAAATCCTCAGTAGTCATAATGTTTGGTGGATTATTAACATGAGAACTAATTAACCTCTAGTAGTAGAACTTGGTGCAAATAAAAACTAAAAAGAGCGAAGGTCCTTATATTTAGATAACTCTATTGAATATATTGTGGCTTGATGATGTTTACAATACCGTCAATCCCATCAACCTGCGAGAGGGAAGAAGCGTCATTGAGTACGGTTGTTGTGTCCATAATAATGCAAAACCATGCAGTTTCGCAGGACGGTTTTTTTGGAACATAGATTGATTTTCGATGCAATATCTCCTGTAATCAAATTGGCAGTCACATCTGAAGCCGCAACAAAAACAGTCATCAATTCGTCACTTGAAGGTATGATCAGTTCCAAGCAAAACACCAACCCAGTGCGGATAAAGCAACACGTCTTATGCGTAATCAACGGAATGTTTAAAAACAGGAAGAGAATTTTCACTGACGCATCCAAGGAAGCTGATAAATGTGCTATTGGTATATACATGGAATTTTCTAATCAAAGGATATCCAGTTGCCTGAAAAACAACAAGTATTACGAGTGCTGAACTAATTGCTATCCAAATGGCACAACAAATAATAGAAAACAACAATATCCACGATTGCGTAATTTACACGGACTCCAAATCTGACTGCATTATGCTGAGGGACGTTCTAGAATGCGGCGAAGGAGAAGCGTTACTAGTGGGAATAATTGAGTCTGCTGCAAGATGGAACACTAGATTGCAATGGATTCTGAGTCACATTGATTTATTTGGAAATGATTTGGCAGACCAACTAGCAAAACAAGGCTTACGACGACTGGAAAATCAACTGGAAAATTCACAACTGGCAACCGATGCGCTACTGGTTTTAAAGCAACGAAAGGACAAAGAAGCAGCAAAATGGTACGAAGAGTACTCTAGAACCAAAGGAAAACACTTTTTACCATATTCACCCCAAGTTCGATGAAAAACCATGGTTTGAAAATGTGGATATGAAAGGTTCGAATATTGGACTTAAACCGTCTGATGACGGGTCACAATTACTCGAAATACTGGCTGGGAAAAATGAAAATATTGGAAGACACATACTGCGATATTTGCCAGGAACTGGAAACGGCAGAGCACGTAATCCTGCACTGCCCTCGATTCAACATCACTCGTTGCAAATTCAACTTTGACGGACTATTTCGTAGCCTAGAAAAACTATTTAAAACCAAAAACATGACGACGTATGAGGAAGTTGTAAAATACGTACAAGCAGCAAAACTATTACAAGCGCGACAATACATAATTTCGTTGCGTTCCACAGAGCGGAGTAAGACATTTTTAATGCCAAAGCAATCTGATGAAGACGTCTCGTTGAGATTTCCATGCCTCTCCATGAACAAACGTAAATTTTCGTATCCCCTATCTATCCCAAAGGCGTTGTTTATGTTGAAGCCAAATCTACCTATCGAACAGTCCGATGGCTACCTATCGCGTAAAGTAAACAAACATTATTCTTTCGGGAAACATGCAAGAAAAGTGTCAGGGTTGATAAAAATAATATCATGGCGAAATATTTCAATCGACTAAACAAGACACTGTATTCAGTTTATTATACTTTTTTGTAACTATGTAAAATAAATTACATGGACGAGTATTATGATGCTATAAGTCACGAAACAGTAGGTTTTCCATTCACTCCATATTAATTTATTGTGCAACTCAGTAGAAGTTGCTCAAAGTTACAGCAAAAACTGTGGGTGCCAAAAACAAAGAAGAGGGCATCATTTTAGGCAGTGTTGCGCATTCCTCTGTACGGGACTCTATAATACCACAGACTCTAATCTACCCTACATATGGTTGTGATATCTCTTTGTTTAAAAAAGGTTTACTTTGTTAAACATGTTTATTTACTTTTCAACTTTATTCAGACAATGTCAACACTCTACAGTGCTAAACAGCCATTTGCATTTTAATTGGTGGGAATGGATCGTAATCACGAATTTCAAAATCTTCATACTGGAAGTCATCAATTGAACTTACTGTACGCTTGAAGTGTAGAGTTGGAAACTGTCTAGGAGTTCGTTCCAACTGTTCCTTTAGAGGACCGACGTGATTTAGATATACATGAGTGTCACCCATGGTATGAATAAAATCACCTGCCTGCAGTAAAAGATAACAGTTAGTAAATGTCCGACAAGTGAATATGGAAATGAAACACGGATGTCTGTAGCAGTAATGTCCTAGAGCACCACGCGAACCGCGCCATACTTGTTCCTAGTAAGCACGCGTGCTGTTCTTTGTACAAGCACGCAAGCGTACCTGTTCTTGCAAAACCAGTGTGCCGCGTGTTCGAAGAACGTGTTCTCGTTAATGTTAGAAGAACGGGTGTTCACCTAGAACACGAACACGAAGTTAGAACACGCACCTGTCCGTGTTCCGACTATTTTCGCGTGCCGAGTGCTTCGTAGAACCAATACGTGTGACGGCTCTGAGTTGCGTGCTGATAGCATCGCAGTGCGGTACTACTTTTCATTTTTCTTAAGGGGCCCTTACATGATATGACTGAAATTGTGTGAAAATTTCGTCATTACTCACCTTACACGATCATTAAAAGTGACAATACTGCTCAGTAATGACAATACTAACGCCTGGTGTAAGGGTCCCTTTATAGCGGCACTTACACGTTCAATATTTTTGTCAATACACAGTATTGGCGATATTGCTTCAATACGTCAATCCCATTTGAAATGCACGTCGTCAAAACAACTTTTTTTCTATTCCACGTGAAATACCGTTACTCTCTAGTATTGATAAAAATATAGAACGTGTAAGGGCCGCTTATCGCATTTCAGGCGGATGAAACATTAGAAGCAGCATGCGAATCAATGATTCAATGTATTTATGGTGCGAGGCAATGCGAGGGTGTCGTGAAAATATTCATTCTTGAGCGTTGAAATGATAGAGAAACAGAACAATAAATCTGGCGTGAAATGTAGTGGAGCATCACTGTCCCTCGAAATAAACTAACCCGTTGCTTTGCTAAAGCGGCCATTACATGTTCAATATTTTTGTCAATACTAGAGGATAGGGGAGCCCGCGGCTAGTTGGCGATTGGGGTAAGTTGGCAGAAGCCCCTTTTCTCCGTTTCTATTAAACATAAAGCGTTGCCTCTCGTTGTGTACCTCAAGTAATGTGAAACACATCATCCAATGTGTTTCTGTTGCAAAACATTTTGTTTTGTTGGAATTGTGGGCGATATTGTGTTTTCGAGCATACCAAGCAAATTTTCTAAATTTTAAATACTTTGCGGTATTTAGGGTGATTTTCAATCTATTTCCCGAATGATTATAATTTTTGATAGCGCGTGAAAAGAGCTTTCAATATCCGTATAGATATTACATCTATCCAAAAACAAAAGTTATTTTTTAAATAGTTTTTAATAAAATATGCGGTTGGGGTAAGTTGGCGGTGTTGCACTATTTACAGTGCAAAAAAGTCATCAAAAAATTTTATTTCTGGAATTCACTCCAAAGTAAGAAATTCTTTTTCTTGTGTATCTTGCCAATGTAGGAGACATTTATTCCGGCCAATCGCACAAAAAATTTCGAAAATTTGCTTTTGAATAGGGAGTAAGCGTAAAAGTCAAAATGCGGGGGTATTGAAACTGACATATAGTAGCAAATGTCGGTTAATATACAGTTTTCTCGAAAAGACATTCAGCACGTTCCAAAAGGACCCTTGAGGTAATTGAATCTCCATTTGATTGCTTAGTTTTTGGCATATCCTCACATATCGCTAACTTACCCCGGGGCCGGGGTAAGTTGGCGGGTTTTCCGAGTCACATATTTTTGTCTCTAAAAAGGAGACAATGCATCAAATACTTTCAAAAAAACAGAGATATTGCCAACAGTCTGCTCTTTCATGCCGCGTGTTCTATTTTGCAGGATCTACCTACATCAAAGCGGTAAAAATTGAAAACTGAAAACACCGCCAACTAGCCCCGGTCTCCCCTATTGACAAAAGTATTGCATGTGTAATGGAAGTATTGACGATTTGACGATGTGAATTTCAAATGGTATTGACGTATTGAAGCAATATCGTCAATACTGTGTATTGACAAAAATATTGCACGTGTAAGGGCCGCTTAACATATGAAGATTCTTTTTTATCGCTTTTAACAAAATGTTACACATTTACTGCTACTTTAAATTGAGGAGTTTAAGACAATAAGAAGCAATGCAGTCTGTGGGAATAATCAACGCAACAAGTTTCATATTTTGATTAACCAATAGGTTTTGTTAGTTTTTTGGGTCACATTTTCTGCCTCAACCAAGTTAAGTTAATTTAACCTTCTTTAGGTGTTGGGGTCAATATGACCCAAAATGAACTTTCAAAGGGGGGGGGGAGGGGAGGAGTTGCTTCTCTAATCTTCCGGTCATCACATCGCATGCTTTGGTATACTTAGTATGTATAACAAACATGAAGATGTGACACAAGGTGCCAAGAGCGCACTAAAATCCTGTCAATCCTATTTCTCATTGGATTGTCTGCTCTAAATATATCACCAGGGGACCATTCATAAATGATGTTGGATATTGACAATAGGGAAGAGCGTCACGTAACGAGATAAAAAAAAACTAAAAATGAATTTTAAACGTATCAGCGGATCAGGGATAAAAAAACGTACAACATTGTTTATGAAGGGCCCCCAAACAAAGAATATTCCATAACGAATATCACGTAACATCGGTGACAGAGCATTGGGATCAAGGCCAAGTCCCCCTGGGTCGTGCAAAACTGAGAAGCAACATCAATTTAGGCACAGATAGCAGACGTCCATTTATTTTCATTTTGTTTTGTTTTGTCTTTTCATTTGTTTCTCCTGCTACAATGTATGCGGGAGAGCGGGACGGCCAAGGAAACGGAAAGCCAGTGGCCCAAACAGATCAGGAATAGGAGGGAGGATTGCGAACAGGGAAACCGACAACAGAGGAGAAATCGTTTATTTATTTATTATAGCTACGATACTAATCACAATTGTTTTGCTTTTCTTGTTTCGTTTCAGCAAACCAAAATCTATACGGACTAGCACATACGAACAGTTAGGCTTTGTAGGTTCTCATCTTGAGAAATGACAATGACACTGTACGAGATGGCGCTGGGCCTGTGGCCTTCGACTGGCATGGTCCATTCTCATTGATTCGGAAGTCTTCTTGGCTGGTTGGTGGATATGTGCTCCTACTTGCAAGTTGATCAATTCGCTTGGGTGGGGGACATGTGGATCCTACTAGTGGTCGACTCTTTTGATCGTGAGTATGAGGCTAGTTCAGGAAAGGAGTGCAGGACTGGCACCTAAGAGATAGTTAATTATTCAGGACTTGTTCTTATGATTACTAAACTCGACCAAGCACACCGGCTCTCAGAAATGATAAGCAACCCTTTCGGGTCGGTGTAGTCTATTCGAGTCGAACCAGGCGGTTTGCTCGAACTTTATGGTTAATAGTGGATAAATATTTCTTACGCCTTTATTGGCAGAGATTCTTTTTGCGAAATCCTAAAATACCTTCACTGGTATAGCTACTCAGGAAAATAATAATAGAAAAATTAAGGGTTTGCCTGGTCCATAATGTAATGAATATGTATATTGACTAGAACAGGGATAATCGAGTTATGTTATAAGATAGAGAAGAAACAGCACAGTTGAAGGAAAAGTATTCGCGAGTAAGGACTAATACTGCTAGTATGTTTGCCGTTTCAATTAATAGTCGATTGATCTGCTTAGGAACTAGCAGACAAAAAGGAGATTAGGAAGAGACAGAAGCGGATTCAATGCAAAACGACGTTACACGCTCTGAACTTGCGCCAAATAGTTTGTATGTATGTATGAAATTCGCGGACATCACGGCTGACTGCGATCTCTAATTTACTTAACAGTCGATTGATCCGCTTCTGATCTAGGGGACCCATGAGGAGATCAGGAAGAAAATAGAAGCGGAATCAATGCGAAGTTTTAATTGCATCACTGACGACTTAGCACGCGTTGTTAGGAGCAGGATACATTGGACCAGACAAAGTAGAGAACTTGACGTTACGTTAAGCTGCAGTCACCTGCTCGATAAAAAAAATAAAAAAAAAACTAATCACAATTATTTTGCTTTTCTTGTCTCGTTTCAGCAAACCAAAATCTCTTTACTATCTCTTCATTTTCTGTCTCCAACTATCCTCTATGTAATGTATCTGAAACTTGTGGGACTGGTTAACAGCCGGCGCCTGCTTGTGGAAGAAACTGGTGTGCTATACGGACTAGCACATACGAACAGTTAGGCTTTGTAGGTCCTCATCTTGACAGAGTCTAGATGGGCGGATGAACGTCTGCCAGGGTGTGGGCTGAGAAATGACAAATGACAACGACATTTTCTGCCTCAACCAAGTTAAGTTAATTTAACCTTCTTTAGGTGTTGGGGTCAATATGACGCAAAATGAACTTTCAAAGTTCGATAACTTTTTATGTTTTGCGCCTAGAAGTTTGGAATTTCTTTACTTTTCCTCTTTCATGAAGAGCAACGATTTTCAGTCGAGCTTGAAACTTTAGAACATTCCTGAAGAGCAGTACAAAAAAGTTATGAATAAGGTGTTAGGTGGTCCCAATTTAGTACTCAATTTTAGGACACACTTTCAGTTAATGTATATGAATTTGAAACCAAATTGTTAGTTAGAGTTTTACTTTTCATTTTCTGGTAAATATTACCGTTTTTGACTAGGTTGCCCAGCGGGAATCGGCGCCAAATGGGGTCATGTTTGGCATGCATAGATGTATGCAGAACCGTCATCATAAATCACAAGTTTATTAACAGAATACTAATAATAAACACAACCAAAACAAAAATAAGAATGTGTATACAGTAAAGACCCGTTTTTATCAGCCCCTTGGCGCATTTTAGGCTGATACAACATGGACATTGATAAAATCGGGACATATATTTTTCTGTCTTTTTAAAAAACTGAAGCTCTTAAAATATTCTTCTTTGTTCCTTAGATGTAGCCTTGCAACCTTTTATGAATTTTTACTTTAAGTTCCCCTTAAGGGGGTCTGACAGCGCAAAATTTAAAAAAAAAATAATATTTTTATTTTTGCATTTTTTGGATCTCTAAGATAAGAAATATATGTCCAAGAAAGGATTTACTCGAATTCAACTTGGTTCGTCTGTTAGAGCCCATCAAACTACCAACTATCAATTTTCATATGAAGCTGATAAAATCGGGTCAAAAAGCTGATAAAATCGGGGGCTGATAAAATCGGGTCTCCACTATATCAGTTTTGTACATGATTGGACCGATATTGGATGTTCCGCATTGTGCTTACGATGCTGTTTCCGGCGATACCATAGTATTTCTCATAATACTGAACAAGTGACAATGTGGTCAATCAATGAAACTAATCCCAAAGCTTTGTAATATTCTTTTTTTTTCTTATTTATTTATTCGATCTTCGGCAGATACCGTACAGATTAAGTGTTAGTGTGTTAAAAGTTTATAATTGCTAACTTATAACTAGATTTAGTAATATGATAGTCAAAGAGTTCGGAAGTTTCATTAAATTTGCGGCAACATCTATCTACCGGATTATTCTGGCCGTATGCTGTACGGTGCCTAGGGATCCATAAAACCGGTCGGTTTCTTATAACACGAGGAGGAACAAACAAATTAATCCTTGAAAGAATATCGGGAGAGTCAATATCGCTCGACAACTTATTAAAAAATGAACATTCTTTGCAAGAAGGTACGACGTGACTCCAGCGTTGGCAAATCTAGTAGCATACATCTATTATTATACGGTGCTAAACGGATAGGGTCGTCCAGTTTTCTTAAAGCAAACCGTACAAAGCTTCTTTGAACACGCTCTAATCGATTACTTTGCACGGCGTTGTACGGCGCCCACACTTGTACAGCGTACTCCAAAATGCTACGGACCAGTACGCAGTATATAGATTTCAGAGTGTAGAAATCCTCGAAGTCAGCAGTGTTTCGTTTCAAAAAACCCAATGTTGCAAAAGCTTTAGCCGTTGTCGCTGTGATGTGGTCGGCAAAGCGAAGTTTTCTGTCAAATAACACTCCCAGGTCACGGATAGATTCCACGTACTCGATGACACACGCTTGAAGGGTATATTCGCAGCGCCTTAGAGTTGTCGAGCGCCCGAAGCTTATCACCTTACATTTATCGACATTGATCTGCATTCCATTCAGCGAGCACCACTCTTCAATATTGACTATATCCTCTTGGAGCACAGCTGAATCGAGTCCCGAAGCAATGGAGCGAAAGATTTTCAGATCATCAGCGTAGAGTAGTTTTCCAGACTGGATGCGGGTGCAGAGATCGTCGATGAATAATATAAAGATAAGTGGCCTAAGTGACTTCCTTGAGGGACACCGGTTGGCGTTTCAAATACGCTTGAGCATGTGGTGCCGATTCTAACAAAAGCGGATCGTTCAGAAAGGTAAGATTGTAACCACCTGGTTACCCACGGAGGAAATCCTAATCGCTGCAGTTTCATAACCGCAATGTTGTGCGGCACCTTGTCGAATGCTTTAGCGAAATCAAAATATATTGCATCAACTTGCTGGCGCTTCTCGACGGCTGGAACTAGAAAACTTGTGTACGTCATCAAGTTCGAAGTTGTCGAGCGTTTCTTTACAAAGCCGTGCTGACGTTCATCAATTATGTGTGAAGATGCAGCGTACATTGCATTGTAAACAAACTTTTCCAGAACTTTGGCCAAACAATTCAAAAGCGAGATCCCTCTATAGTTTTCAATATTATGTGTGTTTCCTGCCTTATGGATAGGAACTATAGCAGCTTCTTTCCACACACTTGGAAAAACATTTTCCGTGATCGAGCGCTTGAAAATAATGCTTACTGGTACAGAAAGCGCTCGGGCACAATGTTTTATGAACAAAGGGGGCAAACAATGCGGACCTGGCCCTTTCAACGGGTCAACGCTGGATAAAGCTATCAAAACATCGGTAACGTTCACGTTAGGGCAGGGGAGGCTGATATTATAGGTTGGCAATGTTTCAAGGTAGTCTTGCGATGGGTAGACAGGAGAACTGGTAAATACATCTCGAAAGTGATCTGCAAAAAGGTCCACCGATTCGGCTGTAGACTGTGAACATTTGTCTCGAAGATAAACATTTTCTGGAATACCCCCGGAGCGTCTTCTGCTATTTATAAACTTCCAGAATGTCGAGGGATTATTCCGCAGATTGCATTGGACTTGGTTGAGATACTCACCGAATGCACTGTTTCGGGCTGTTTCATATTGCAGCTCAATTTGTCGAAGAATAACTTTGTTGTCGTCGGTCCTGTGATGTAAGAATCGCTTACGTTGCTTCCGTAGTACGTTGCGCAGCCGGCCAAGCTCAGCGTTCCACCACGGGTACTTATAATCTACTTTTTTAGTGGTACGTTTTTTAGGAACATTGCAACGAAGAATTCCATATATGGCCTCGTAGAACGTTACTACTTATACTACGTTCACACTACGAGTTAAAACGTATTTTAACGCTATCTTGATGACATTTATCTTATTGCTAATTATTATAACATGTTTAACTCTGTAGTGTGAATATAGTATTAGAAACCAGGTGGAACAGTTATAGTTAAGTCAGTTCTCGTACGGGTCAGGTGGATAGTTAAGGTGATGGCTGAGCTGGTTCTTGCGGACTACATGCACTCCATTGGAAAAGAAAATTGATGGGCGGAGGAGGGTGTGAAAGGTTATTCGATCGTAGTGTCAAGTCATCTAGTGTGTCAATCATCCGTATGGTAACGTGTTTGTCACTGGTCCTAGCGAGAATGTGACCTTGCGTGTATAAATTCGATTTTGGGACCGTGCGAGCATTTGCATATTTGTGTGTGTTCTAGAATAATCGCGCGGCCTGTGAATATGGTACTTAATTTTTTGTATGCGTTTCAGATATATGAGTGTCATATTTTTTTAAGATTGGTCCAACTGAAGGCATGAATCTAGGCTTCTAAGAACGAGGGTAGGAACTGCCGGATGTGACCGATTCATGATCGCGCGTTCGGTGGATTGATGCTTGAGATCGCGTTTGTAAATTTATAAGTGCTAAAACGTTCATTTAATTGCCCGGGTGTTTTAATGTTGGCGAGATCTAAGTATGTAAGTATGTGTGGATGGTTGCGATCGTATGTTTGCGTTTGTGTTATCGCGAAGGCTAGGGGCGTTTTGGATGAGAGAGATTGTGGGCGTTTGTGAGAGAATATGCAATTGATTGTGTTAGTGAGTGTTAGTATGAATCTAACGTAAGATATAGTAATAAAAGGAAAAAGCATGCCTAATAAAGAAAAAAATTAAAAGAGATTACTAGGTAGCTTTGTAATATTCTTGAAAGCTTATATAAAATCCCTTTAAAAATAATATTGAAACTCTGATTCAAATACTGAATTCTATGTGAAAATCAACCGGACAATCCGGAACACCCGTAGAACTATCTAATTCATGAAACTACTTCTAGAATTTTCGAAAACGTTTATTCATGTTGCATTGGCATAAGTTTCTAGTTCCGCGTGAAAAATTAACCGTATTGGTCACATAATAACGATCCGGAGAATCTGGAACATTTGCTGAAATGATCAATTAATAAAACTGATCTTAGAAGCATGGGTTTTTAGTGTTTACTACACCTGTTTTTTTTTGCTTAATGAGCTTCCGGAAGATCTGGAACATCAGTGGAACTGGCCAACTCATGAACCTTGTCCTAGGGTTCTAAGATTTTTTGGAATATCAATCGCATAAATTCAGGAATATAATTCGCATAAATTCGTACTTGTGATTGGGATATAGAACATATTCGTTACGTTCCGGAAGATCCGGAACTGGCTCTGGCAGCCAATGGTTTCCTCGAAAGTTTTTTAGACTTATTATTGCAAAGAAATTCGAAGGGACTTTGAAAACTTGCAGAGAATCACCCAGCAAACCGCTGAAGTAAACCTGGAGTGCGTGTTACATGGTAAGCTGCCAATTGTCGAAAGAAGACCTGTGAGTAGCGGGACCGCTCACTTGTCAGCGTGTAACCGAAAAGTCTCCACTCAAGTCTACAGACAAGTAGGTTGTGAAATCTCCATAGTTTGTATTGCTTTATTGGTTCATCGCCGCTGCGCTTCTAAATAAATCAAGGCAGGTATTCAACTTCCCCACATCCCCCTTCGTCACAATAAAAAAAGTACATACGACTCTATTATGTGTTATTGTACATTTATTCATGCGAACAGCGATGGAATATGTTATTAACATATGTCGTCTTGGCATCTACCAATGCATTGTACGTAATCCTGTAAATAAGTAGGAGTCTTCTTGCTTCGGGATGCTCGATGATACGTTGTCCCCTCTGGTTGGAAAGTTGCTAATTTTTCAATTTCGTTTTCACGTAATGGAAGAAATTCTTTGGACTTCTTGATTTCAGTCTCGATTTTACGATTATATTCTTCATGTGCAGTGTTAATGGCTATGTCGAGTTGGGAGCAAATATCCAGATAGTTTTGTCGATTTGTAATGCTATGTTCTTTCTTGTAAATTTTATGTGCCTTTTGTTTTCTATTTTTTAAATTCTTCAGATGTTGGTTGAACCACACAGGCTGTTGACCTTCTTCTTCTTTTTACTGGTACTGTTTCAGAGATTAAATTCGTTACAATTAAATAGAATTTATTCACTACTTCGTTGACATTTCCTTCTATACTCAATACAGTTTGCCAATGTATTCTACATAGTCTACGTTTGACTTCTTCGAAGTCAGTTTTATGGTATTCCGGCACTTCCTCATACTCCAAGTCGTTCGGGGAAGAGTTTCTATGAAAGAAAATTGAATATTCGATTGCTGTGTGAAATACTTCATTTTTCCATAATGGAGTTAAAGATGCATTAACACAGAAGTTTTCAGTGCAGTTCGTGAATAAGAGGTCTAAATATGAATTTTGTCTATTTTTTACATGGTTGATTTGGTGCAGGCCATCATTATCTGAGCTGCTAATTTGCGCCCGAAACTAAGTGAGCCAAACTGCTACACGATATTCTTAAAGAACGTCCACGACTACCTACAATCTATGACGGACACATCTGCGGAACATGAGGCGTTCTCCAATATGAAGCAGGAGTCTGAGGAATCAGTCGTCTCATTCCATGCTAGATTGATGGAAAAAGTTAGGTTGTGCGGTTATAGCATGGCGGATCAAGAACGTTTTGTGTGAGCACAGCTATTGAAAGGACTCATGAGCAAGGATCTAACGAAAGCAGCAAGGACCTACGGATATGAGATTAATTTTATTGTGCAGCCTGCTACACGAGAGGAGGCCTATGCAGTCGAAATCTTGGCGGTATTTGCGATACGACGAAGTGATTGGCAGAGGTCGGCTCGAGGCCACCAAAAACGTGCAAGAGAAGATGACTCTGATAGTAACCAATAAGCTAAATGATACCGCGGAAATGGAAGGCGCATCCTGGGAAGGCGTTCAAGTTGTTCTAGATGCAATCGTCCAGCTCACCAGAAAGGCCAATCGTGTCCAGCCTTGAGCAGACGTTGTAACGCATCTCACGAAATTGGACATTTCGCTGCTGCATGTAGGCGCATACGCGTAGACATGATCCAGTAAAAAGAAATAAAGCCTGCCCCTCCGATATGGAGTAACGACGAAGCGCATAATAAACAGGCACTTGATAACTGATAAATAGAATTTTTTGAATGAAGTACAATTCTATGCTACTGTTCCATTATAGTTAATTACAAGTCTTATATTCGAATCCTCCGTTCCCCACACTTCCGTTTCAGGAGGTTAATGCACTCTCCCTTGCGGATGTGTTGGACGATTGCTCACTCGGATTTTCCTCACCAATCAAATTTATGATCGACTCCGGTGCCGGCGTCAACGTAATAGGGGGTTTTGATTGGAAACGATTGAAACAAGAATGCTGGGCAAGTCAAGCAGTACTTGAATTGATCAATCCACCGACAGATAATATTTTACAAGCGTATGGCTCGCAAAGTCCAATGCCGATAGAATGCGTGTTTCAGGCAAATATTAGTACTAACAAACCAACGGTGGTTGTGATGTTCTACGTTGTAACAGGGGGCAACGTTTGTTGCTTGGTCGATCGACGGCAAGTGACTTAAAACTTCTTCAAGTTGGCGCAAATATTAATAACTGCGAAATAATAACCGAAGATGCAACGTTCCCGAAAATGCCCAGAGTGCTAGTAAAGTTCAGTGTAGACAGTTCAGTTAAACCGACTAGAAATGCCTACTACAACGGCCCAGCTGCTTACCGGGACGCACAGTGCAGGTTGCAGAGTATGGAAGCAAGCGGCATAATTGAAAAAGTGATAGTAGCCCCACAGTGGATAAGCGGAATGTCCGCTGTATCGAAGGGTAAGGAAGATTTTCGACTGGTCGTCAATATGAGAAGACTCAATAAAGCGATCAAAAGAAAGTACTATAGATTACCTTTAACAGAAGAAATGAAGGTCAAACTGTTTGGTTCCAGATACTTTTCAAAACTTGACCAGCGAAATGCATGCTACCATCTCGAACTATGTGAAGAGTCACGAGATATGACTACCATTTTACACGCCTTATGTTTGGGGTAAATATTTCGGAGAGAAATGTCACGAATCCTAGCTGACGTGAAGAACGTGATCGTGTATATCGGCGACATACTAGTTTTTGCGAAGACACTTGAAGAGCTGCGTTCAGTTGTGGCACAAGTTTTAAAATACTGGCGACTAACAACCTGACGATCAATGAATCGAAATGTGAATTCGACAAATCTTGTATTTAGTTCTTGGGTCACGAACTAGAGAAAAATGGTTTTCATGTCGAAAAGGCAAAAATTGACATTTTGAATTTTTGAGCGCTAGTAACAACCTCTCAATTGAGAAGTTTTTTTGGGTTTAGCTTCCTTCATTAGCCCTTACATTCAGGGGTTTGCGAACACCAGTAGCTCATTGTGGGCTGTTACTTCCACAAATGCATGGACGTGGGGCTTAGGACAGCAAGAATCGTTTGAGGACATCAAAAGGCGCATCGCATAGTGTACAGTTTCTCTTGGATTCTTCTCGGAGTACGAAAAGACTGTCATGTATACGGATGCTTCTCCTGTAGCCTTGGGTACTGTGTTCGTTCAAGAGAATTAAGGTCGAAATGCGAGGATCATCAGTTTTTCCTCTAAACCGAAAAGCGATACCCCCACAACCAACGAGAAGCGTTAGGTGCCGTCTGGGCTCTTGAACACTGTGCATATTTTTTATTAGGTAGGCGGTTTGTTCTGCGTACAGATGTTCAAGGGGTGGCTTTCATATTGAAGCGAACCAGGGAAGACTCTAAGAGGGCTCTCACCAGGGCTGATGGCTGGTCTCTTATATTGCCGCTATAAGCATAACCCATGTGCTATGGGATTTCCTATACACATGGGACAGTTATGCGTATAGCGGCAGTATACCCAGTCCTTATGATTATGTAATCGAGCACGTTCGTGGTGCAGATAACATTACTGATCGTTATTCGCGTTTGTACGTTGGCATTGACGAACCCTTTAATGAAGACACGAGTCCCTGGGAAGTGGCAGCGCTTGAAACAAACATGGTTGGATTCTTCACGGTGTCTCTGGTAGAAAATATTTAAACAAAAAAATCAATATCGCTAAATTTCTCACTAATTGCTTACATGCTCCTTTTTCATCTGAGCATAACACACACTGTCAGAGGAACGAATTTGTAAAGCTAATGAAAACCTTCGAAGACACCATTTAGCTGCGAAACTGGCTAAATGATGTCTTCGTTGATAATTAGATTTCTTGAAATTCGCAAAGCAAACCTTCAATTTATTTTTCTTTGAAATATATTTTTGCTCGAGGTTCCTATGTAACTGATGTTACATTCAAAATTCTATCATTGTTCTATGAATTCTTCCAACAATTTTATCTCAATTAGATTTGTTTTCGTTTTTAGTTTCGTTGAAAATTTCGAGTTTAATCACGATCGAAAGATTCTCCCTTTAGAAACACATCAATTCAGTGGTCCACATATTAGTAAAAAATAATGTTTTTCGCAAAATCATTTCATGTTCTGTTTTGTAGTCAACGAGAAAATGTTTGGAAGCAGCAGGGTGTTATCTGTTTTTAGGAATTGTATATTTGTTCAAAGTAACAATTCTATTATAGGTAATATGGGAAAGTTGAAATTTTAAAGTTCACTTTATCAAGTACTTCGATATGATTGTTCGACGAAACAAAGGATCTGAATACATCAAAGAATGGTCAAATGGTCTGAGAAATCCGAAAATGATATAATTTTGAATAAGAAAATGGTCGGAAAAGAATCTCAAGCAAAAAAAAAACTAATAATATAAAATTTAAACAAAATAGTATTGTTTCGCGGATTTGAAGAATTTCTAAAAAGTTATGATAACAGGTTTATGATCCTAAGTTGAGCATGAGCATGATGACCGAACAATTCGTAGTTGCTACTCCGTGATTGACCAGAATAAGCGAAATTGCACAGAGAATCAACGAATGGAGCCTGGGAGTAGCGATCCATCCTCAATGTGCACGTTTCGAAAATTCTATGCTTTGGAATGCCAATAAGGGCGGCGGCCACGTCATCGGGGAAGGAAAGGAATGTTAGTATGACAAACGTTGTTATGGAGACCGTGAATACCTCTGCATCTCCACGTTTGCCACGGGAAGGAGTATTTGTTAGTGTGATAGGGTAAAAGTTACACTAATCTGGATTCACCTTGATAAGTGATACGATCTGTGCAACTCTCAGAATTTTTATCATATGTTTATTGCTCTGGGCAGCCGGCTGCCGAGAATTTTTGATAGATTTATCGTTTGTTCAATTACTTCGGAAATTCTCCTCTTGTAAAAAAGCAACTTCAACTCCGGATAACCGACTGTCGGGAGTATTACTCATGTTGAATTGAATCAGATATTGTTTAAACAATATAAATGACTTTGTTATTACCTGTATCTTTATTCCGACAAATCACGACAGTCCAAAAACAATAGAATGTTACGAATATATCTAATATTTATCAATTAATAACGACAATAAATGCAATGTTTTATTTTTACACGAACGATTAAATAAAATACCGATTCAAATGCATCCTATATTCGAGAGCGTTGCTACACCAACTAGAGTGCGTTCTGAGCCGTCTAATTTAAGCACCATTTAAGTATCTGAAACGACCGGTGTTGCATTGTGGGCATACAACCAACGACATACGCGAGTGCTTTCTTATACTAACTACTGGAAATATAAGCACGAATGACAGCCAAGGAGATTGAATAGAAACTAATTCATGAATTAAATACAAACGTAAAAAGCAAGCCAGCATCGGTTCCTCGCGCCGCGATGTCCGCCACAAACCGGCTACCGGTTGCCGATCCCTCCCGCGAACCCTCAATCCTCAAGATCAGTCATAACTTCACTCAGAAGCGCCGACCAAAGTCCCTATGGATCAGCCCCCTAACTGGAGAAACACATTTTAAATAAAGAAAGGAACTAGTTCGCTCAGCTGAAATACATGTCAATTCAATTGGCGCGCTCCCCTACAATGTCGTTAACTCAACGAGCATACCAAACTATGTACGACAAAAATATAGTAGTACATATAACATAATAGCACACGCCTCAGAGACTGCCCGTAGTTACCAACAATACCGTGCTAAAAACTGCTCAGGGCCGGCCGCCGAGAATTCGAGGGATCTATCATTTCTAGTATTAACACGATTTGTGAAACAAGCAACCTGATCTCCGGACAACCGACCATTAGGAGTTCTGCTTGTATCTTGTTAGATCGAACAACGTTCAGTCCACTATCTCGCGGCGAAGTACTCGTGAGTTGCGTTATATCTGTGTTACCATTTACCGGTGATCGTCTGAACAAACGCCGATCCTCTTGCCAGAGCTATACCTAAACAATCCCCACACCAAAAAACAAGATAAGTAATAAGAAATATACTTTAAATCACTTGTTCGGTGAATGCTCGGTTAGGTTAAAGCCGCCCTCAACTAATCCAATCTAGCGAACATAGAAGAGGAAGTGCTGAGTGTCTACTTACACCCATCACAAGGCCATCAGCCATGTACAAGTACAACCCAAAACTCCCGAACATGCATCGAACATGCATCGAACATGCATCGAACCTAAATCCTGCGCGACTCCGTCATTAACACACCTACTCGGCACAAAAAGGCATTCACATGCAAATCAGATCCATCTCCTACGCATATTCACAAAATTTATCATTCAATCAACACTCCCTCAACACCTCAAAACATCCATCGAGAACTCCTAACGCAGTTTTTATAGAATTCAACCGCCATAGAACTAACATTCCCAGACCACCCGCACGACCAAGTGCAGATAGATCTCTATGCTCGACATCACTTCGGTTAGATTGCACGTGGAAGATTGTACCTGATCCTCACGGTAGCGATCATTTGCCAGTCGTTATTTCAATTAACAGTGAATTAGGCCTCACGAATTCAATCAATGTCCCTTATGACTTGACACGAAATATTGATTGGAAAAAATACCAATCTTTAATTTCCACTTCTCTTGTTTCGACGGAAGAGCTACCACCTACCGAAGAATATGAATTTCTAGCGGGTTTGATTATTGAAGCAGCAGAACAAACCCAAACGAAATGCAATCCTGGCATGATAATGAACAGCCGGCCTCCTAATCCCTGGTGGGACAAAGAGTGCTCGGATGCATATGAAGCTAAACAAGTTGCTTACAAAGAAATTATGAAACGGAAAGGATGTACACGTGCGAACTTTGAAAATTATTCGATTTTGCAAAAAAAATTTGACAGTCTCCATCGTGCCAAAAAGTCTAGTTATTGGAGACGCTTCGTTGATGGCTTGTCAAGAGAAACATCAATGAGTACTCTTTGGAATACAGCCAGAAGAATGAGGAATCGAAACGTAACTAATGAAAGCGAAGATTTTTCGAATCGCTGGATTTTGCCAAAAAAGTTTGTCCAAATTCTGCTCCTGCGCAGAAAATCATTCGCGATGCTCCCACAAGTAACGATTCCATAGATTCACCTTTGACAATGATGGAATTTTCAATTGCACTCCTCTCATGCAACAATAATGCTCCGGGTCCAGACAGAATTAAATTCAACTTGGTGAAGAATCTGCCTGACCTAGCAAAAAGACGCTTGTTGAATTTATTCAATAAGCTTTTTGAGCAGAACATAGTCCCGCACGACTGGAGACAAGTGAGAGTTATCGCCATTCCAAATCCGGGAAAACAAGCCTCCGACCATAACTCATGTCGACCGATTGCAATGCTATCCTGCATCAGGAAATTGTTGGAAAAAATTATCCTACGACGTCTCGACAATTGGATTGAGGCGAAGCTTGCTATCTGATACCCAGTTTGGTTTTCGGAGGGGAAAGGGAACGAATGATTGTCTGGCGCTACTTTCGTCAGAAATCCAACTAGCTTACGCAAAAAAAGAACAAATGGCGTCTGTGTTCTTAGGCATAAAAGGAGCATTCGACTCTGTTTCCATTGATGTTCTCTCAGAGAAACTACATCAATGTGGTCTTTCACCAATGTTAAATAATTATTTATACAACTTATTGTCAGAAAAGCACATGCATTTTTCATATGGCGATTTGGCAACATTCAGAATAAGTTACATGGGCTCCCACAAGGTTCTTGTTTAAGCCCCCTTCTCTACAATTTTTACGTGAATGACATTGATAATTGTATTGTCAGCCCATGCACTCTAAGGCAACTTGCAGATGATGGCGTGGTTTCTGTTACAGGACCAAAAGCCATAAATTTACAACAACCACTGCAAGATAGTTTGGATAATTTATCAAGTTGGGCTTTGAAGTTAGGCATCGATTTCTCTACGGAGAAAACAGAGTTGGTTGTTTTTTCAAGGAAGCGTGATCCAGCTCAGCTTCAGCTTCAGTTGGTTGGTAGAACGATAGCCCAAGTCATGACCTTTAAATATCTCGGAATTTGGTTCGATTCTAAAGGTACATGGGGAGGCCACATTAGGTATCTGATAAAAAAGTGCCAACAAAGGATCAATTTTCTCCGAACAATAACCGGATCTTGGTGGGATGCTCATCCAAGTGACGTGATAAGATTGTATCAAACAACGATACTTTCAGTAATGGAATATGGATGCTTCTGTTTCCGTTCAGCTGCAAACACTCACATTATTAAATTGGAACGAATACAGTATCGTTGTTTACGAATCGCCTTAGGTTCCATGCAATCGACACATACGATGAGTCTTGACGTACTATTACTTTCAGTAATGGAATATGGATGCTTCTGTTTCCGTTCAGCTGCAAACACTCACATTATTAAATTGGAACGAATACAGTATCGTTGTTTACGAATCGCCTTAGGTTCCATGCAATCGACACATACGATGAGTCTTGACGTACTAGCGGGAGTTCTTCCCTTAAAAGATCGATTCTGGGATCTCTCCTCTCGTTTACTTATACGATGTGAGGTTATAAATCCACTGGTAATTGAAAATTTCGAAAGACTTGTCGAGCTTCAATCCCAAACCAGATTCATGACAGTGTACTTCAATCACATGTCACAAGAAATAACGCCTTCTAGTTATGTTCTGACATGTGTTAATATACTAGATACACCCGATTCCACTTTATTTTTCGACACGTCCATGCAAGAGGAAATTCGTGGAATCCTGGATCACCAGCGCTCTCTGGAGATCCCTAAAATATTCATAAGTAAATACCAACACATTGACTGCCATAAAATGTTCTACACTGATGGGTCACGAATCAATGAGGCCACTGGCTTCGGTATTTTCAACAATAACACCTCGATCTCTTTCAAGCTTGCAGAACCTGCCTCCGTTTATACAGCCGAACTAGCAGCAGTTCACTATAATCTGGAAATCATTGATACTTTACTTCCGAGCCATTATTTCATCCTCACAGATAGCCTCAGCACAATTAAGACACTACACTCATTAAAGCTTGATAATCACGCTCCGTTCTTTTTGAAGATGATACGAGAATACTTAACTAAATTAACAAATAAATCTTATCAAATTACCTTAGTGTGGATTCCCGCTCATTGCTCCATACCGGGTAATGCGAGAGCGGATAATTTAGCCAAAATAGGGGCGCTGGACGGTGACATCTATGAAAGACCTATTGCCTTCAATGAATTTTATAGCGCTTCTCGTCAGAGGACGCTTACTAGTTGGCAAACATCATGGGACAATGGAGATCTGGGACGGTGGTTGCACTCAATTATCCCTAAAGTATCAACGAAGGCATGGTTCAAAGGATTGGATGTAAGTCGAAACTTCATTGTGTGATGTCTAGACTCATGTCCAACCATTATACGTTGAATGCGCATCTCCGCCGTATTGGGATCGCAGAAGATAATTAATGTGCTTGCGGAGAGGGTTACGAAGACATTGAACATGTTGTTTGGTCTTGCACTGAATATCGTGAAGCCAGATCCCAATTAATAGACTCCTTACGAGCCAGAAGAAAACCACCCTATGTACCTGTTCGTGATATCATCGCTTTACGAGATCTTACATATATGAGCCATATTTATCATTTCCTGAAAACAATAAATATTTAAATATAATTATCCCCACAATGTTTCTAGTTTTTTCCCTTGCTACCCACAAACAATTTAGATTTCTTCGCAGTTAGTTAAGTTAGATAAAACGATAGAAATGAAGAAAAAAAATAAACAAAGATTACAGAAAAACTATCAATAGTGAATTTTTTTTTATAACGTGGTAATCTTAAGAACCTTTGTAACATGTTATGTAAAAGAAAACCCCGGCGTGAAAAAGCTTTTGCAAATGCCGTGTCAAATAAACGTTTCATGAAAAAAAAAATAGAACTAACACGCATCAAAACCATTAATAAGTTGATAATGTGTTGCCAGCAACCCGCCGGTGCAGGGTCCGCCAAGTAGAAAGTCTAATTGAAACAACAGTCGTCCACCGAAACACAATACGACCCAGACCAAATAAAAGGCTTCAACGGCCCACTTCAGATGTTCACGCATGCAATTACATCGATTCGCTCGAACGTGTATAGCACATAAACAGGAATAGCGAGCTGCCAAAACAAACCCAAGCCCATTCGCGACGCCACCACAGTGCACTCAACTCTCGGCAAACACTATCTGTGGCGAATTGAAATACAAATCCAATCAGACCAAATCGTAGAGAAACACTTGTTATAAACACTTTTGATTGGTGAAACGACTAATCCAATGGATAAACTTTGGTGATTTTTGTCTATTCTCTTAGAATTTAACCCCAATATCGCATCGACACAACCACACCATAACTAAGACAAGATATGACAATAGGGGGGGGGGCGTTTTTGTTCCAATTTTACGTCAGAATGTTCCAGCTCCTGATTGGTTGATTCGGACATTTTGCACCGTACGCAATGTTACTGTAGGGATACCAAAATGATGTTTGGCAGTGTTGCTATATTTGTAGGAAAATATTGTAATTACTTTTGACAAATATAACTATTATCGTTAAAAGAGTAAAAATGATAAAATTGAGCAGAAATTATGCGGCAAAGTAGTGCAGTATTTACCACACATTTGCCGTATACGTGGTTGATTAATTTTAACAAAAATAATACAGCAACCAAACCATAATCTAAAATTTGTCAGAAAATGGCTTCATCAAACCTTATTAAACACCCATGACATGAAAATGGTGCCCTTTATCAATATAATATATATAATGAATTCAAAATTATATGCATTAAAAAAATCAACAAGAATCCATTTTTATTAATAAAAATAGCAACACTGTTCGGAAGATTTCGGCAGGGTGAAAATGTGCGAAAAGAATGCCGAAGGAAAAATAAGAAGCCGATTGTTACGTCTTGTCTGAGCACCATAGCTGCACAACAGTGAGATCTTTAAGGACGATTCAGACGATACGTCAGTCTCCGTCAACGTCGACGAAACGTTACCGTTTCGTCATGATAGGTTAACTCGTATTATGTACTGCAATTCTTCCGAACATACTATTCAGCTAAATCTAACCATTAATCCACAAAAATGTTTAGTTTGTTAGAACCTAGTACTAATACACTATCTTGCACTGCTAGACCCCATGCAAAACTGACTCAGACATCACTTCGTTAAAAGTTTATTAACTTTTCCTATTGGAGTCGGATTTCTTTGCAGTCTTCAACAAAGTTGTAGATAATAAAATTATCTTCTTAAGTTTTACTTTTGGTGATAATCTGATGTATACAGTGCCACCTAGCGGCGAAAATGTGTGCAAGAGGGTTTTCTCCATGTAAATTGTCGAAAAATCCCATACAAATTTCAAGCACGTTGGTCCGGTAGCTAGACTTGTCCGATTTGCTTCAAATTTGGAGCAAGCACTCCTGGTGGGACTAGGAATCGACTCAGGGATGGGCCGATTGAGTTTTCAAAAATTCATTATTTTTCTGGGCAGTCTACTGTGCACTGTGCGGTTCTATCTCTTCCTTGAAAACGTATAAAAATCATGACAAAACATGCAAAACCCAGAAAACTTTCACTATCCAGAATTGCACAAGCACTTTATCTACGTAAACGCACATAGGAAATAGCGTAAATCACAACAAAACACGATAAATAAGTAAAAATTAAGATCTGCGTAAGCTATTCAAAATAACAACGTTGCCAGTCCTCATAACAGGTTTATGATCCTAAGTTAGCCCAAAAACTCATCTGTCTTTTCACAACTCGGTAGATGCGAAAAATTGTAACGTTTTTTTATATAGTAGTATTTTCAAGGTGAAATATAATAATATTTTAGTGAATTGACCGCAAATTTAAAGAGAAAGTATTCAAAATTTCAACCAATTTCGGAAGGTTAATTCACAAAGATAGATTTATCTCACTTACCATTGAAGTAGGAAGCATATATTAGGAAGTAGAAAGCAGATACTAGGCCAATGTTCTTATAACATATGTACTAGAAAAATCTGTAATCATTCAAGTCGACATACATAAAAATAACTTCTCGATCAAAGGGATGCTCGTTTGAGAAAAAAGTTCTCTGAATTTAAATATAAAACAAAAGGTACGTAAACATAACTATGTAATTGAATTCAACGAACACAATACAAATACATCATAAACTGAAAATTTATTTTCTGATGCCAATTATCCATAAAGGTTAAAAAATGTTAGTTTTTTAGATCGACGTACAAATGAGTAAAAGGATGGATACTGGATATATAAACATAGGTATTTATTTTGCTAAAATAAAAAAGTTCTGGACCCTTAGGAAAAACAATTAAAAACTTGTCTCTTTTAAAAGAAAAGCCAGTTTCCGGATAGTGATTATATCAGTAATATTGATTTGTTTGTGGTAATATTGTTCTACCAGAGACAAAAAATATACCGGGTGAAAATATTATTCAAAATTAAAATGTGAATTAACGCGAAATTGGCTAAATGTCGGTCATTGGTGTCTTCAGAGGTATTTATTAACGTAACAAGTCCCTCCTTCTAATAATGAATGCCTAAAGATTGATCCCTCTAGAAGTGAGACATCTTCTGAGAGCTACTCATTGAAACGCAGTTCTCAAAAATTATCATTAAAGCCTTAAAAAAAAATATTGTTCTAGACCATTTCAAATTTAGTCTCAGATGAAAGAGGAGTATCTAAGCTTTTGATTAGAGAGTACATCAGCGATACTGATTTTTTGTATAAATATTGTTCTACCAGAGACACCGTGTCTTAACTGAAAATGAGATTGAGGAAGAAACATCACAAGATGCTATCCTGCAACAGGTTATGAAAACATTGGCGACGAGAGAGTGGCCTGATAATCTATCTGTTTCGAGTCTTAGAACAAAATCTATCTGTGAGGAATGGACTTGTTGTAAAAACTGGGTGTGTTGTCATTCCAGTGAGGTTGCAGAAGAAAGCGCTTGAGGTAGCTCACGTTGGTCATCCATCTCCATCAAAAATGAAGTCGATATTGCGACAACGTGTATGGTGGCCGGGGATGCCAAATGATGCAGAGGCTTGGGTTAAGTTGTGCTCAATTTGTGCGATCACCGGTAAACCGGAGAAATCGACACCAATGATACTTATCTTTGCGCCCAAGGTGTCTGGGATACGATTACATTGAACTTTGACGGACCATATGCCAGATTTGGAGGCATATCGATCCTTGTCGATTATAGATTTCGATACCTGATGGCGAAACCAGTTGAAAGCACTTCTTTTGAGCATACAAAGATGGTCCTCGAAAACATTTTCGAAAAAGAAGGATTCCCCAAAGCAATCAGGACCGATAATGGGTCTGGTCGAAGGATACAGGATACAGGTATTCGTTGAATTCAATTACATAGTTATGTTTACGTACCTTTTGTTTTATATTTAAATTCAGAGAACTTTTTTCACAAACGAGCATCCCTTTGATCGAGAAGTTATTTTTATGTATGTCGACTTGAATGATTACAGATTGTGTTAGTACATATGTTATAAGAGCATTGGCCTAGTATCTGCTTTCTACTTCCTAATATATTTTACCTTGAAAATACTACTATATAAAAAAACATTACAATTTTTCGCATCTACCGAGTTGTGAAAAGACAGATGAGTTTTTGGGCTAACTTAGGATCATAAACCTGTTATCATAACTTTTTAGAAATTCTTCAAATCCGCGAAACAATACTATTTTGTTTAAATTTTATATTATTAGTTTTTTTTGCTTGGGATTCTTTTCCGGCCATTTTCTTATTCAAAATTATATCATTTTCGGATTTCTCAGGCCATTTGACCATTCTTTGATGTATTTAGATCCTTTGTTTCGTCGATCAATCATATCGAAGTACTTGATAAAGTGAACTTTAAAATTTCAACTTTCCCATATTACCTATAATAGAATTGTTACTTTGAACAAATATACAATTCCTAAAAACAGATAACACCCTGCTGCTTCCAAACATTTTCTACAAAACAGAACATGAAATGATTTTGTTGACTACAGAACAGAATATGAAATGATTTGGCGAAAAATATTATTTTTTACTAATATGTGGACACTGAATTGATGTGTTTCTAAAGAGAGAATCTTTCGATCGTGATTGAACTAGAAATTTCCAACGAAACTAAAAACGAAAACAAACCTAATTG
The DNA here is from genome assembly GCF_030247195.1 of Topomyia yanbarensis. Classification (NCBI taxonomy): domain Eukaryota; kingdom Metazoa; phylum Arthropoda; class Insecta; order Diptera; family Culicidae; genus Topomyia; species Topomyia yanbarensis. Next base: position 134,010,878 of record NC_080670.1, on the reverse strand, counting down.
AGATAAAATTGTTCGAAGAATTCATAGAACAATGATAGAATTTTGAATGTAACATCAGTTACATAGGAACCTCGAGCAAAAATATATTTCGAAGAAAAATAAATTGAAGGTTTGCTTTGCGAATTTCAAGAAATCTAATTATCAACGAAGACATCATTTAGCCAGTTTCGCAGCTAAATGGTGTTTTCGAAGGTTTTCATTAGCTTTACAAATTCGTTCCTCTGACAGTGTGTGTTATGCTCAGATGAAAAAGGAGCATCTAAGCGATTAGTGAGAAATTTAGCGATACTGATTTTTTTGTTTAAATATTTTCTACCAGAGACACCGTGAAGAATCCAACCATGTTTGTTTCAAGCGCTGCCACTTCCCAGGGACTCGTGTCTTCATTAAAGGGTTCGTCAATGAACGTACAAACGCGAATAACGATCAGTAATGTTATCTGCACCACGAACGTGCTCGATTACATAATCATAAGGACTGGGTATACTGCCGCTATACGCATAACTGTCCCATGTGTATAGGAAATCCCATAGCACATAGGTTATGCTTATAGCGGCAATATAAGAGACCAGCCATCAGCCCTGGTGAGAGCCCTCTTAGAGTCTTCCCTGGTTCGCTTCAATATGAAAGCCACCCCTTGAACATCTGTACGCAGAACAAACCGCCTACCTAATAAAAAGTATGCACAGTGTTCAAGAGCCCAGACGGCACCTAACGCTTCTCGTTGGTTGTGGGGGTATCGCTTTTCGGTTTAGAGGAAAAACTGATGATCCTCGCATTTCGACCTTAATTCTCTTGAACGAACACAGTACCCAAGGCTACAGGAGAAGCATCCGTATACATGACAGTCTTTTCGTACTCCGAGAAGAATCCAAGAGAAACTGTACACTATGCGATGCGCCTTTTGATGTCCTCAAACGATTCTTGCTGTCCTAAGCTCCACGTCCATGAATTTGTGGAAGTAACAGCCTACAATGGGCTACTGGTGTTCGCAAACCCCTGAATGTAAGGGCTAATGAAGGAAGCTAAACCCAAAAAAACTTCTCAATTGAGAGGTTGTTACTAGCGCTCAAAAATTCAAAATGTCAATTTTTGCCTTTTCGACATGAAAACCATTTTTCTCTAGTTCGTGACCCAAGAACTAAATACAAGATTTGTCAAATTCACATTTCGATTCATTGATCGTCAGGTTGTTAGTCGCCAGTATTTTAAAACTTGTGCCACAACTGAACGCAGCTCTTCAAGTGTCTTCGCAAAAACTAGTATGTCGCCGATATACACGATCACGTTCTTCACGTCAGCTAAGATTCGTGGCATTTCTCTCCGAAATATTTACCCCAAACATAAGGCGTGTAAAACGGTAGTCATATCTCGTGACTCTTCACATAGTTCGAGATGGTAGCATGCATTTCGCTGGTCAAGTTTTGAAAAGTATCTGGAACCGAACAGTTTGACCTTCATTTCTTCTGTTAAAGGTAATCTATAGTACTTTCTTTTGATCGCTTTATTGAGTCTTCTCATATTGACGACCAGTCGAAAATCTCCCTTACCCTTCGATACAGCGGACATTCCGCTTATCCACTGTGGGGCTACTATCACTTTTTCAATTATGCCGCTTGCTTCCATACTCTGCAACCTGCACCGTGCGCCGTCCCGGTAAGCAGCTGGGCCGTTGTAGTAGGCATTTCTAGTCGGTTTAATTGAACTGTCTACACTGAACTTTACTAGCACTCTGGGCATTTTCGGGAACGTTGCATCTTCGGTTATTATTTCGCAGTTATTAATATTTGCGCCAACTTGAAGAAGTTTTAAGTCACTTGCCGTCGATCGACCAAGCAACAAACGTTGCCCCCTGTTACAACGTAGAACATCACAACCACCGTTGGTTTGTTAGTACTAATATTTGCCTGAAACACGCATTCTATCGGCATTGGACTTTGCGAGCCATACGCTTGTAAAATTTTATCTGTCGGTGGATTGATCAATTCAAGTACTGCTTGACTTGCCCAGCATTCTTGTTTCAATCGTTTCCAATCAAATCCCCCTATTACGTTGACACCGGCACCGGAGTCGATCATAAATTTAATTGGTGAGGAAAATCCGAGTGAGCAATCGTCCAACACATCCGCAAGGGAGAGTGCATTAACCTCCTGAAACGGAAGTTCAGAGGATTCGAATATAAGACTTGTAATTAACTATAATGGAACAATAGCATAGAATTGTACTTCATTCAAAAAAATCTATTTATCAGTTATCAAGTGCCTGTTTATTATGCGCTTCGTCGTTACTCCATATCGGAGGGGCAGGCTTTATTTCTTTTTACTGGATCATGTCTACGCGTATGCGCCTACATGCAGCAGCGAAATGTCCAATTTCGTGACATGCGTTACAACGTCTGCTCAAGGTTGGACACGATTGGCCGTTCTGGTGAGCTGGACGATTGCATCTAGAACAACTTGAACGCCTTCCCAGGATGCGCCTTCCATTTCCGCAGTATCATTTAGCTTATTGGTTACTATCAGAGTCATCTTCCCTTGCACGTTTTCGGTGGCCTCGAGCCGACCTCTGCCAATCACTTCGTCGTATCGCAAATACCTCTGACTTACGGTTTGTTTGTGTCATTTTCGCCCAGATTTCGGCTGCATAGGCCTCCTCTCGTGTAGCAGACTGTACAATAAAATTAATCTCATATCCGTGGGTCCTTGCTGCTTTCGTTAGATCCTTGCTCATGAGTCCTTTCAATAGCTGTGCTCACACAAAACGTTCTTGATCCGCCATGCTATAACCGCACAACCTAACTTTTTCCATCAATCTAGCATGGAATGAGACGACTGATTCCTCAGACTCCTGCTTCATATTGGAGAACGCCTCATGTTCCGCAGATGTGTCCGTCATAGATTGTAGGTAGTCGTGGACGTTCTTTAAGAATATCGTGTAGCAGTTTGGCTCACTTAGTTTCGGGCGCAAATTAGCAGCTCAGATAATGATGGCCTGCACCAAATCAACCATGTAAAAAATAGACAAAATTCATATTTAGACCTCTTATTCACGAACTGCACTGAAAACTTCTGTGTTAATGCATCTTTAACTCCATTATGGAAAAATGAAGTATTTCACACAGCAATCGAATATTCAATTTTCTTTCATAGAAACTCTTCCCCGAACGACTTGGAGTATGAGGAAGTGCCGGAATACCATAAAACTGACTTCGAAGAAGTCAAACGTAGACTATGTAGAATAAATTGGCAAACTGTATTGAGTATAGAAGGAAATGTCAACGAAGTAGTGAATAAATTCTATTTAATTGTAACGAATTTAATCTCTGAAACAGTATCAGTAAAAAGAAGAAGAAGGCTTGTGTGGTTCAACCAACATCTGAAGAATTTAAAAAATAGAAAACAAAAGGCACATAAAATTTACAAGAAAGAACATAGCATTACAAATCGGCAAAACTATCTGGATATTTGCTCCCAACTCGACATAGCCATTAACACTGCACATGAAGAATATAATCGTAAAATCGAGACTGAAATCAAGACCTGTCCAAAGAATTTCTTCAATTACGTGAAAACGAAATTGAAAAATAGCAACTCCCAAATGCGTTTTAACGGATATGTAGGAAATAACAGTACTGAAATTTGTAATTTATTTAGAAAATTCTTTCAAGAAGTCTATACTTCATATTCCGAAACAGACCGCAACCGCGACTACTTTTCATTTATACCTGAATATTCAAATGACATTTCCGTCCACGAACTATCTGAACACGAAATTACCACTGCACTAAAAACTTAGACACATCGAAAGGACCAGGACCGGACGGAATAGCAGCAATATTTTTAAAAATCTAGTAGAAGAATTCACTCTACCATTACTACATATTTTCAACATGTCACTGAAAAATGGAACATTCCCAGAAATATGGAAATCATCCTTTTTAGTGCCAATTTTTAAATCAGGCGCTAAATCGTGGGATTGACATTATATCATGCATTCCAAAATTATTCGAAAAACTAGCAAATGACAAAATATTTCAGTAAATCAAAAATCAAATCACAAGCAAGCAGCATGGCTTTTATAAAGGCCGCTCAACAACATCAAACCTTTTAGAATTTGTAACAATTACTGTAAATGTAATGGACAATGGCAACCATGTGGAAACATTCTACACAGACTTTAGTAAAGCATTCGACCGTATTGACATACCTTTATTACTCTTCAAACTGCAAAAATATGGCATAGAAAATAAACAATTGAAATGGCTCGAATCATATTTAACGAAACGTCAACAAACAGTTCGCTTTCAGAGTATACTCTCGGAACCAATTTCTGCCACTTCTGGCGTACCCCAGGGTTCCCACTTAGGCCCTCTTCTTTTTTATTTTGTATGTAAATGACATTATCTATATACTCAAACATCTTAAAGTGCTTATATATGCAGATGCTATGAAACTTTTCATGGAAATAAGAAATGGCAAAGACACTGAAATATTCCAAACCGAAATCAATATATTCCACACGTGGTGTAGCAAAAGTCTACTCCAACTTAATGTAAAGAAATGCAACTCAATAACCTTCAGCAGAAAAATTTCAAATGTGCCCATAGACATACACTTAGGCAACCAACTTGTAGAAAAATGCCAAATTGTACGAGATTTAGGCGTAATCTTAGACTCCAAGCTCACATTTGTGGAACATTATAATACAATAATAAATAAAGCAAATAGTATGCTGGGCTGTATTAAACGTTTCACCGACAATTTTGAAGACCCTTACACAATAAAACCATTATACAATACATATGTCAGGCCAATTTTGGAATATTGCAGCATTGTATGGAACCCATACACTGTCCTGTACGAAGAACGCATCGAATTAGTCCAAAAACAATTTTGTTTTGTACGCACTTCGTAAACTAAACTGGGCGACATTTCCTCTTCCATCGTATAAAGCACGTTGCATGCTCATTAATATACAAACACTCAAAGAACGCCGCGAATTTGCCATGCTTTGCTTTATCAACGACATTATTTCTCAACATGTACAATCCGCATCATTACTTTCGCAAATAAAATTTTATGTACCTAGCCGACAACTAAGAACTCGTAATTTATTCCAAGAACAATCTTTTAGGACAAACTATGCTAAAAATAGCACCATCAATAAAATGATGCGTCATTATAATGAAAATTGTGTAATAATTGACCTTCCCATGTCTAGAAAACAAATTAAATCTGAACTAAACCGTAGAAATAATGTATAGTATATAAGTATAAGTAAATATTGTAAAACCATTCTATGTAGTCTACATATGCTTGACGAAAAATAGATAAATAAATAAACAATGCCTTGAAGTATGTCTCCCATCGTTAAAAACAGTAGCTGCAAACGTTGAACTAGATCGTGAGCAGTTCCTAGCGAAGCCGCTATCTCAAAGTTTTCCATATACTTATTCCAGGATTCCCACAGCTTATTTGATGCTATGCCACTGGGAAATTGTTTGATGTGGTCCCATCTGATAATTGAAGAGGGCCCAACAACACGACTAACATGTTCTCGAGTATTATTCCAATCTTTGTCAACATCACTCTGCGCAACAGTATCTTGAGCAATCGTTGATATACCTGTACGATCATACTTGCTTAAAGCCTGGGTCAACGCTGCCAAGCTTTTTTTCATGCGCTCGATTCTCTCCAGCGTTTCCAATTTGTCACCTGGTCCACCATTGGTTGTTTCCGGATCGTTTTGCATGATATCATCGTCCCCGTCTGAATCTATCGATAATGATGAGAGGCCGTCACGTGACAAGCTGGAATCGACGCTGTCGTTCAGAACATCGCTGTCGAGACATCCGTCGTCGAGTGTTTTTTCGACGCGTTCGTTTGAGCCCACTGACTCCCGTTCTATAACGTCGCCGTCTTTGGCAACCTGGACATATCTTCCTTCACTTGCCATTGATTGTCGCTTTGTATATCGTTTGCCCGAAAAATAACGAAATCACTTGCAATTTAATTGAATTAAAAAATCATAATTATTTTACGGCGATTATCACACTACCTAATATTTAATGATACCCGCTGTTATCCCAACAGTTTATTTTGCCAAGATCGACAAGTATACATACGCGACCGAGCCAGCACGCTTTCTCGATTTTCTATTTGATCAGTTCAGTTTAGTATTCCTTCTATTTCGGAACTAATTAAAACTACTTTGTCTCGAAGCGTTCCGTCTGGAGTAGTCCCGTACCATCCAGTAAAATTACTCATTACGAATGTTCCATTCGCATTTTTTTCCAATGCTCTAAATCAAGCAAGCCTCGGCACCAGTAGAACTACCAGCCGTCTCGAACAGATAGTTAAACACTTAAAGGCTATCATTCTGAAGTAGTCCAGCATTCAGGAAGAATTCATTTTTACAAAACGTCCCGTTTCGTAACTTTTGTGAATAATTTTCCCTTTGTCGAAAAGGAAAAAGAACGACTGACCCAGCTCGTGCTTTACTCGTCACGATGGAAACAGCACAAAAAGAAAATGACCGCTTTTCAGTAGAACGTGTTGGTAAATACGCTTTTTTGCAGTATGTCGAATACTGGGTGATTCCTGCCTATATCGTTGAAAGGTTTAATCCAGATTCCATGTTCGTAGTGAAATATTACGATACCGGAAGGGTCGCCAAAGTAGTAACTTCGAATACTTGCAGACAATCACCCAGCGAACCGCTGGACTAAACCTGGAGTGCGTGTTACCTGCTACGCTGCCAATTGTCGAAAGAGGATGAATGAGTAGCGGAACCGCTCACTTGCCAGCGTGTAACCGAAAAGTCTCCACTCAAGTCCACAGACAAGTAGGTTGTGAATTCGTCATAGTTTGCATTGCTTTATTGGTTCATCTAAATAAAGCAAGTAACATTCATCTAAATAAAGCAAGCAACATATACCTGTACGATCATACTTGCTTAAAGCCTGGGTCAACGCTGCCAAGCTTTTTTTCATGCGCTCGATTCTCTCCAGCGTTTCCAATTTGTCACCTGGTCCACCATTGGTTGTTTCCGGATCGTTTTGCATGATATCATCGTCCCCGTCTGAATCTATCGATAATGATGAGAGGCCGTCACGTGACAAGCTGGAATCGACGCTGTCGTTCAGAACATCGCTGTCGAGACATCCGTCGTCGAGTGTTTTTTCGACGCGTTCGTTTGAGCCCACTGACTCCCGTTCTATAACGTCGCCGTCTTTGGCAACCTGGACATATCTTCCTTCACTTGCCATTGATTGTCGCTTTGTATATCGTTTGCCCGAAAAATAACGAAATCACTTGCAATTTAATTGAATTAAAAAATCATAATTATTTTACGGCGATTATCACACTACCTAATATTTAATGATACCCGCTGTTATCCCAACAGATTATTTTACCAAGATCGACAAGTATACATACGCGACCGAGCCAGCACACTTTCTCGATTTTCTATTTGATCAGTTCAGTTTAGTATTCCTTCTATTTCGGAACTAATTAAAACTACTTTGTCTCGAAGCGTTCCGTCTGGAGTAGTCCCGTACCATCCAGTAAAATTACTCATTACGAATGTTCCATTCGCATTTTTTTCCAATGCTCTAAATCAAGCAAGCCTCGGCACCAGTAGAACTACCAGCCGTCTCGAACAGATAGTTAAACACTTAAAGGCTATCATTCTGAAGTAGTCCAGCAGTCAGGAAGAATTCATTTTTACAAAACGTCCCGTTTCGTAACTTTTGTGAATAATTTTCCCTTTGTCGAAAAGGAAAAAGAACGACTGACCCAGCTCGTGCTTTACTCGTCACGATGGAAACAGCACAAAAAGAAAATGACCGCTTTTCAGTAGAACGTGTTGGTAAATACGCTTTTTTGCAGTATGTCGAATACTGGGTGATTCCTGCCTATATCGTTGAAAGGTTTAATCCAGATTCCATGTTCGTAGTGAAATATTACGATACCGGAAGGGTCGCCAAAGTAGTAACTTCGAATACTTGCAGACAATCACCCAGCGAACCGCTGGACTAAACCTGGAGTGCGTGTTACCTGCTACGCTGCCAATTGTCGAAAGAGGATGAATGAGTAGCGGAACCGCTCACTTGCCAGCGTGTAACCGAAAAGTCTCCACTCAAGTCCACAGACAAGTAGGTTGTGAATTCGTCATAGTTTGCATTGCTTTATTGGTTCATCTAAATAAAGCAAGTAAGGTATTATACTACACACAAAATATTTGTGACTGGAACAACGATCCTATTTGTGAACTGGCCAAGTCTACGCCGGATCATCCGAAAGGTCAATAGGTGTCTGTCCCAGTCACAAGTACGAATTTTTGCGAATGATATGGTATATATGTTTTCGAAAATATCTCAGTTATAACTACAAATTTATGCCAATGCAACACATACTTTCGAGAAAACTTCATAGCTCTAGAGCTAGATTCATGAATTGATACCGATGTTTCGGATCTCCGGATGATTTGCACGTAAAATTTTACTTTGTGAAGTAAAAGCTGAAACATGAATAGGGTAGCTACTCAGAGCTAAGGCATATCTACACAGAGGAATGTAAGAAAAATTACATCTTCTACCGAACAGAGCCTTCATTTCCACTCGGGGAAAGTATTCAAAATACTACGAGCCACTAGAGGGTCACGTGCCATTTTATTTCAATTTCTTCTCATTAGAAGATTCGTTGTTGCCGCTGGACGCAGAAGCATTCCATCTCGGAGGAAAAAATAAAATTTTCTCGTGCCACTCGAGGCTTATCTCCTTCATTCCATCTCGGAGGAAAAATTAAAATTTTTACGTGCCACTCGAGGCAGAAGCATTTCTTCTCGGAGGAAAAATTAAAATTCACCGTGCCACTCGAGGCTTATCTCCTTCATTCCATCTCGGAGGAAAATTCAAAATTTTCACGTGCCACTGAGGCAGAAGCATTCCTTCTCGGAGAAAAAATTAAAATTCTCTCGTGCCACTCGAGGCTTACTTGTAACTGCCATTTTGTTCTCTAAGACAAAAATGTTCTAAAAAGTAGTACCAAATTTCGCGCTGTTCAGTAACAACGACATTGTATTTAGTTCCGCAGACTATCGCTTCATTGCGGAATCTGGATGTAATACTTACACTTTAGGAGCGTTTTCTGCGCCAATGTCGTGTTCGAAGCGGTTTCTGTCCATGAATCGGAACCGAACTTCCTCGTTAAAAATCAATCACACAACTGACGACGCTTTGTTCTCCACGTTTCAATCTAGTTGTCTCTCTAACATTTTCTGTACGCTCATTAGATTTCATTTTGATATTTTCCTTCTCTCTTCGTCTCAATACCTACATCCTCCACTACCTCTACACTTGTTTTAAAGATTTTATACTCACTAGAGCCGGAACTGCGAATTAAATTTAGTAGTCGATTAAATCAAACACAACATACCTTAGGCGCAAAATCAAATTTATAGCTACAGGTACACAAAAATAATCGTGCACCTAAATTATCTACTCGGTCGAGACCTGGTTCTACTACAAGTCAGTAGAAACGAATACCGAATTTCAATAGTTTTTATAGGCATTTGGAGAGACATTTATCTGTTGTGATCAACATAGATTCAAAAGTGGCATCACTGGTACCGCAGACCATGCATCCTGGTGAAACTTCTTAGGGTGAAACGAGAAGCACGGTGTTCCTAAAACCGTTATTAACTAAAAAAATGACCATAAATTTGGCATACGGCATTCGAAAGATACAGTATCCAAGCATCTTCTCAGTGAATTTCAAAATGATCCATCGAGGGATTCGAGAGATATGGCGATTTGAAGTTTTATGATACGTTTCATAAGGCTACCAGCAAACACCCACGGGTTTGGTCCAATCTCTATAAACAAAAAAATATTTGTCTACTTATTTAGTACATGGCATTCGAAAGATATAGTAATCAAGTATAACCCTTGCAAGTTTGAAAATATTTCAATGACGGAATCGAAAGTTATAACGGTTTGGATGTGGTATGCGGTCATAGATGGGTTTTCTACCAGACTTCAAGCGTGAATCCATGTTTGTCCATTGACTATTTAGATCGTTTATACGTGTCGCGATTTTTAAAGGAAACCCTTGCGATTTAATTACATAAATATAATGTACAAATGGTGTTATTTATATGGTGCACTGAAAAAATATGAAAATAGGGTTGTCTACCAAACGTTAAATATAATGTGTAATTTAAAAAAATAGATGAAAGTTGGAATGTTTATTTCAAAAGGACATATCTCAATGGTATGTTGACTAATTCTAATTATTTGTTCATTATTGAACAGGCAGACGTTTCATCGTTAATTTTCATCAAGAAGAATGGAGAAAAATCAATTTCAATATTTTTATTGTAGGTATAAATTACTTTATGATCATGTTTTCCCTGAAGCATCTTTAGTTAAACCTTATGACAATATAACAAAGAATTTAATTCCTATGTGCTTTTAGTGGGTAGAAAATAAAAAAATGCTTACGCCCAATTTGCATTCCAGTCGTGATTTCGCCCTTCAGCAACCACCATTTGAGAAAGGGCTAAACCGTGAACACAATTTTCAGAAGGGTGCGGTAAATGGGCTAAACTCAAGGGGTGAGTCGCTTAGCACAAATCGAATTGTGCTCACAAACAAACAGCGTGGTAGCTTGTGCCGCAATGTGCCACGATGTGCCATGATGTTCAATAAAGCAAAAGCAATGGTTGCTATGATTATTTAACTACGCTTTGTTGACAGTTTTTTAGTTGTCAGAAGTGTGCCTCATTGTGCCACACATTGTGGTAACGAGTGAAATGATCGTGTATTACTGTGAATCGTAATCTTATATCGTGTTATCGTAGGTGATACAGTGTGTATGTCACATTGTTCTAAGCGACTTGGCTAAACTGACTTTGTTTTGCTGGGCAGGGCTGGGTAAATGGGCGAGCTTGACAGTGTACTTTTTAATAGGGCTCAGCAAATGGGCGCATATAAACCCAATACAAATGAAAGGGCGCGTGCATCTTTTCTCCGAATTTCATGAAAATATCGAAATATTCGAATGTTTATGCACAATAACTATAGAGTAGACATGATCATAGTAGATATTGCTTATCATTTATATAATAGAACTGCCGTTTAAAGAATAATTTTGTGAATAATAATTATACGCCACGGTTCTGTTTAAAAATGTAAGTTTAGCCTTTATATTCCATATGAGAAGAAGGGCCTAAGTCGAAATCTCGAAGAAAATGCATGTTTCGCCGTTTTGTTTTCTTTAATTATAAATCGAATTAAAAACCATTTTAACTAATTTTCACCTCAATCTTGTAGTATTTTTGTCGCATAATGTCATAATAGCGAAAACGCTGTTTGTTTACATTTGCGATTTAAGCCCTAATGAAAGATCTATGTCGATATGTGAAATAATCGAATCCATGTCAGCATGCCGGAGAGGCAAAGCGAATTCAATTTTGCTCCAAGAACATGACCTGTGTGCAGAGTTAAAAATATTCAAATTCATTGAATGAAAATTGATCATATTCAGCCGCATTCATTTTCAATATTCAGTGACGCAGCTGAAAACGTCAAACGAACAAACCGTCCATTCATCCATGCACATTTTCATTCGTCTCTGATTATTACACGAAGCGACCGTACAGTAACGAATCAAACGCATCAAAGTAGGCCCTGGCACAATGTAAGCGATGATGATTGTTGTTTCATATGCTTTACCGGCATTTGAAAACATTTTCCTAGATAATTAGTGAAATGAATATATTGTACGATATTCAACGGAATGAATAAGGATGGATATTTGAATGAATATTATTTCTATTCACCACGAGTCGCATCAGGTTCATTTTCAGCCGTCAAAAAAGAACTTCGATTATTTTTAACTCTGCCTGTGTGTTCAACCGAACAGGTGCCGCAGCTGAAGCCAGCACCCTTGGCAAAACGAGATGGCGATAGCGATTTTATTTTTCCTTTTTAAGCACACTACATGTGTCAAATAACTACTAGCAGCCGAAACCATATCAACCAGTATTATCAAATTCTGTATCTGTATTGAAAATAATCTTTTCCATCCGTACTATCTTCTTAAAATCTGTGCCTGCCAATAAAGCATATTAATGTTTTACACGCACGTTTTGTTAGTTGTAATTATAGTTGGAACTTCCAAGCGATTTTATATGTTAAATATCAGTCTTTACGAGCACAATTTAATATTCCTTCATTCATAAAAAGAAACAATCAATAGAAAAATAAGCAAGCACTTTTATTTCATACAACCAATAGCTTTGCTGGAACTTCACAAAATTTGTTCAATTCAAGCAAATCTATTTTTCGTTTTTGTTTTCTAAATCAACTAATCATTCATTCCACGGTAAGTAATTCTTAGTGCAAAAGTTATATTTTTGTTTAATTGATATCTCGTGTCATTTGTTTGTTGCTGCTGTATTACAATCAGTGATGTACCGATGGAAAAATTCCATCTTCCCGGGTTTTTATTTTTGGGTTTTAACCGGGTTTTTTCCCAAATCGTTTTAACCCGGACGAAATACGGGTTTTTTCGTTTTATCGAATGTATGATGTTCATTTGATGTTTTTAAACCTTTCGGCAGTCGCGCTAGTGCACTGAGTACACGCTGCTCTGAAAATCTAGCGAAATCGTCTTAGAGCACCAGCGGCTGCTCGTTCAGTGGGCCATTTGCGCGACTTCCGGAGGGTTAAAGAATCTTGCATTTACCTTTGAGAGACCGAAAATAAAAATCGTATGGATAAAACATACTTTGTAGAACCCACTCCAGATACCTTAGCACGTAAAAATCGAACATAAACGACAAGCGTAAAAATCGAACAGAGATCCTTGAGCATGAGAATCGCTTAGAACATTCTCACCCGAAAAAGTCGGCAAGGATGAATATCCAGTATAATTCGATCACGGCAAATTCCGTACATTACATTACGTTACATTACATTACGTTACATTCAAGATTAAAAGTTGTATAAAGAAAAGTCATTTGTAAGAACCGGATATACTTTTTTACGGTTTTAATCCTGTAGGACATAATCGAAAAGCTCCTGTCCGATTTTTAAACTTGAAGTTTAAATTCAATTTTCTGTTCCTGTAACTTTAATTTCGGTCCATTCCATATTCCAACTTGTTTCATATAATAGTGGGGATAATAGTCATTGTTACTTTGACTAGTTCAAATTAGAATAATCGTGTGATGCCCAAACTACTTTTATTCTGCTTGTTACTCATTATAGGGGTTGCTATACTTTTAGCGAAATGAGGTAGGTATTCACACAAAAGTTATAAAATACCTATTTAGTCCGGTGAAAAGTAAAAGTGAGTAATATGCAGAAAGCGAGTGGCCTTGACATTCGTCATTAGTATGAACCGTAATCAGAACTCTCACAAATCGCAATCCGAATTCTTTCGGCATCAACTATATCAGCAACAGTAGAAAAAATGTTTAGTACGTTTAGGTGGATTCACAGTAAGAAACGCAATCGACTTAGTCCAAAACGTGTTGAAAAGTTTTATCACTTATTTAACCACAATATTTGTAAAGAAATGTTGGATCACCGCTATAGCAATGATTCAATCGAGGAAAACCATTCAGAATTCATGTACATGCAAAACATTATAACAATAATGCTCATAAATAAAATAAAAATGTTTGGATAACAATACATTAATGTTCAATTACTAAAATATCACAAAATTTCAAAAAACCAAATCTTCCCGCGAAAAAACCGTTTTAACCGGGAAAAAACCTTGGGTTTTTTCCCCAAAATTATAAAAAACCCGATTTGGTACATCACTGATTACAATATCTGCTGCAATTATCCTATTTCAATGAAAACATTTGGCTTACTTTTACATCCAGAAGAAAACTTTCTCTATAAGTGTACGATACACAGAAAAAATATTTTGTAATTTTAAATATATTTTCATGCACATATTTGGAGCATTAATATAAATGTAAAATTCAGTTTGTCTTCACATCTCGCCCTGAGCAGAAGCAAAAAATCGTCCCGCGCAAGTGAAACAGTCAATTCTACCTAAAAATCAATCGGTGCCTATCACACAAGCAGTCCATACAACAATAGCCTATACCTACTGTGCGATATAGTGATGAGTGACGGTGCCCAGCAAAAAGCAACCCAGATGCGACCGAACTGTGTTGCTGTTGATTTTTCAAAATGCCCCGTAAGACCAGCCATTCGGGAAGTGGAACAGTTATTAAAAGTGCAGATGGAACGCAATCTGGATGAAGTGAAAACCCTACAAATGCATCATATCAAACATTGCGTGCTGATTTCGTTCAACAACATTAACCAAGCTGAGTCATTCGCCTCGCGAAACAACATGCAGTACACCGCCGAATGCGGCAATTTTAAATATAGCATTCCCGTATACATCGAGAACGGCGCCGTAGAAGTTCGGGTCCATGATTTGGCTACGCGTACCCCGGACGGCGCGATTAAAAATGCTTGCAAAAATACGGAGAAGTAGGTTACACATGATACATGGAGGAATTTTTTCCCGGGCATCCCTAACGGTGTTCGTGTGGTGAGAATGCGTGTGACCAAGCCAATTCCCTCATACTTAAGCTTCACAGTGTTAGGAAGGGACGATGCTCTCATTCAACAGACATCACTAGTCACGTACCCAGGGCAAATTCCTACGTGCCAGTTCTGCACGAAGAAGCTGCACCTCGGAAAACCTTGCGTAGAAACTGTTAAGGAAAACTTAACCAATCCAACTGAAATCAGCCCAGAACCATCTTACGCTAAACCACTAACAGCTGCCAAAACCAACATCTCCGGATCAAGCACCAACAACCAGCAACAACAACAACAAAACGAATGCCGAAAAATACGAACATACAATAACGACCGATAAGAGTAAGACACAAACTGGAACATCTGACCGCGAGCAGCAGGAAAGTACTACGGATGAGGACATGGACATGAACGACAACGCGAAAGAAGACAAACGGATCGAACCTCAAATTTCAGTGGACAACACTGGCAATCTTTCGCCCCCTAGAAAAAGGATCTCAACACGCAGCATGTAACCCGTCAGGGTAACAATTTAGCACTGGGTGGAAATATACCCTTTTTTGCGTATACACTCCGTAGAGTGTATTGTTTACGTAAAATTATGCTCACCGCTGTTCGGTACCGTTCACATTTAGTTGTAAATTTTTGTTCATTTTCGCGTTTGTGAACGGTTTTATTCGTACAGATAGGTTAGATAATTTTTGTTTTATGTTTGTGAATTAGTAGCATAGGGCTTAGGTAGGCTACCGCTCTCCTCTTGCAAAAATTCGTGTGTACTGGTTATGCTGCTCATCGTTGACAGCTGTGCGACAAGGCGGTTGGCGGTTTGTGATAGTCGAGTGTGGAAGGCGGCCATCGAGGGAGAAAGTGACGAACCACGGCGTAGAACAGACGTCCGTAAATAGTGTTTTTCCGGGACAGTTTCCCGCCACTGGACTGAGAGTTAAGTGCGCGCGTGCGACGGCAAGTAATCCCGTCGAAAAGTGTCGGTCGTGGTTCGGTCACCATACTGCCTAAAAAACGGGATCAGAACCAACTGAAGTCGCAGTTGGCAGTAAAACAGCGCTTCAAAGAACAACTAACAATCCATCCCCAGATTTACGACAGTTTTCGACCGGCTCGTGATGAGGACTATGATAATTCGTTGTCTGTCGAAACCATCGTCCTTGACGACCCGTTCGATAACCGTCCATTTGCAATAGTCGCTGTGTACGGCAAATCCTTCAAAGCCTTGCTCGACAGTGGTAGTAATGCCACAATTATAACTAAAAAGCTATACCGAAAGTTTTCGAAAAGTCCCTTGAAAAGATTGGAACGACCACTCGAACTACGTTCTGCAAATGGTCAATCCTTACCAATCATTGGACAAGCGTATCTCCCGTATACTTTCCAAAATTTGACAAAGGTCCTATGCACTCTTGTGGTAGAGCATCTGACTGTCAACTCCATTCTAGGTATGGACTTTTGGCGCGCCTTTGGGATTTCTCCTGAGATACAAAACTGTGCTCTGTTGAACTCAGGTCAGGAATCAGCAGACGATGAAGAAGATGAAGTACCGCGTGAGTCGATACTCACTTCGGAACAGTTAGCGCGCGTAGAAGAAGTAAAGAAGTGTTTCCAGGCAGTAGAGCCCGGAAAGCTAAGCCCAACCTCATTCACAGAGCACAGGATTGTCATCAAAGATGAATTCCAAGGTGCGGCACCCGTTTGCCGATATCCTTATCACATGAGCCCAAAGAAACTGTCAAAGGTCTGGGAAGAGGTTGACCGATGGCGGTCTATGGGAATTATCGAGGAGTCTGATTCGGATTGGTCGCTTAATATTGTGGCGGTCACGAAACCAGACGACTCAATCCGCCTTTGTCTAGACGCTAGGCCTCTCAATGAGCGTACTGTACGGGATGCATACCCTCTGCCCCACCCTGGGCGAATATTGGGCGGCTTACCCAAGGCGAAGTACCTGTCTACCATAGACTTGAAGGAGGCCTTTCTCCAGGTACCCCTGGCTAAGGATAGTCGCAAATATACCGCTTTCAGTGTTCCCGGCAGGGGTATGTTCCAATTTACCCGTCTACCATTTGGTCTCGTCAACAGCCCCGCTACTCTGGCGCGACTGATGGACCAGGTTCTAGGACGAGGTAAATGGGAACCTTACGTTTTCGTCTACCTAGATGACATCATCGTGGTAAGCGAAACGTTCGAGCATCACATACAGTTGCTCAGAGCAGTGGCCGATTGTCTAGCAAGAGCCAATCTAACCATCATTTTGGAAAAATCCCGTTTTGGAGTCCCCGAACTAAAGTTTCTTGGTTATTTGTTGAATCGGGACGGACTCAAGGTCAATCCTGACAAAATTCAGCCGATTCTCGACTACGAGAGACCGGTTACCGTGACGAAACTTCGTCGTTTCCTCGGGATGTGCGGTTATTACCGCCGTTTCATTGATCGGTTCAGTGAGGTCACTGCTCCCTTGACCGATCTGCTCAAAACGAAAACCAAGAGCTTAGTTTGGAACTCCGAGGCAGAACTCGCGTTCCTTAAAATTAAGGAACTTCTAGTCACTCCTCCAGTTTTAGTCCCACCAGACTTCTCCAAAGAATTCATTCTTCAGACAGACGCTAGTGACGTAGCAGTCGCTGCTGTTCTGGTGCAGGAGTATCCCGAGGGTGAGAAAGTAGTTGCTTACTTTTCGCACAAACTGACCACTCCCCAAAGGAACTATCATGCAACTGAAAAGGAAGGTCTGGCGGTGATAATGGCGGTTGAACACTTTCGAGGTTACTTGGAAGGTTATCATTTTCGACTGGTCACTGATTCGTCAGCGATTACATGGATACTGAAGACTAAATGGAAAACCAGTTCACGTTTGAGTCGTTGGAGTTTAGAATTGCAACTCTACGACATGTCTATTGAGCACCGGAAAGGCAAGGACAATGTCGTTCCAGATGCGTTATCCCGGGCCGTAGCAGCCGTTTCCGCTTTGTCCACCTCAGACTGGTACTGTTCCATGAAGTCCAAAGTTATCCAAAATCCTGACGACTATGCCGACTTCAAAGTAGAAAATGATCAACTTTTCAAGTATGTAAACTCGAAAGTTGTTCCGTGCGACTCGCGGTTCAGTTGGAAACTCGTCCCAGCACCCGAGTTCCGTCAAGATTTGATTCAACGTACCCACGAAAATTTGCTTCACGTGGGATACGATAAAACGATCCACGAAGTGCAGTTACGATATTACTGGCCTCGTATGGGATCTGAAGTACGAAAGTTTATTCGAGAATGTGGGACGTGCAAGGAAATCAAAGCTCCTTTCGTCCCAGTCCAGCCCGAAATGGGTAAGTCGCGTGCGACTAATGCACCATGGCGAATGGTTTCTGTGGACTATATTGGTCCTCTTCCAAAAAGCAAACGTGGCAATCAACACTTGCTTGTCGTCCTCGACGTCTTCAGTAAGTACGTCATGTTAACCCCCGTTCGCAAAATCGCTAGTACGTCACTCTGTACGATACTGCGCGAACAGTGGTTCAATCGCCATGGCAGCCCGGAAATTCTGCTAAGCGACAATGCCTCCACTTTCACCTCGAAGGAGTTCAGTCAATTCATAAAAGAAACCAACGTCAACCATTGGCTGAACTCCCGCTATCATTCGCAGGCTAACCCAGTGGAGCGAACAAATCGCTCGATAAACACCGCAATCCGGGCATATGCTCGAACCGAGCAGCGCAACTGGGATGTCCACATCACCGATGTGGAGCGCATCCTAAATACTACCGTTCATTCCTCCACTGGGTTTAGTCCACATTTCATTATACACGGGTGTGAAATGGCATCTGCCGATGACTTCAGCAGGATTTCCGGTGAGGGTGACCTAGAAACAAGACACCAACAGATAGACAAAATCCGGGAGATTGTGGTCAAAAATTTGGCAAAGGCAAGCGAGGGCATTCGACATCAGTACAACTTGCGTCATCGAAAGTTCTCCAAACCTTTTGAAACAGGACAAATGGTATACCGTCGAAACATGAAGTTGTCGAATGCACTCGAGTCTTACAATGCTAAACTTGGACCACAATACTTACCGGCAAAAATTGTCTCAAAAAAAGGTGTATCCTCCTACGAGCTGGAGGATTTAGCAGGTAAAAATCTCGGAGTTTGGCCAGCAAATCTCCTTAAACCAGCATAAAAACTTTTCCGTGCCGTCTGTGGACTGACGGTATGCTTTTATATGGATTACTCACTTGGGAGTTTTCCAAAAGCAGCCATCAGTTCCCGACGGCAACACGGACTTTGGTCCGAATAAAAAAAACAATAAACATTTCTCCGTCTTCTCTATTTTTATTGTGGAAGACCAACTCTGCCGCGAGAAGGTTCTTCAACACCTTCTTGCAATTTTTCAGAGCCACACTCTCGCAGTGTGGTAAACAAACACTCGCACGAAATATATGCTCCGGCCCCGATGACGACTACGGTAGGGTGGAATACTCTATTAAAAAAACACTAATCTTATACCGTGCCGTTCTCCCGGGCACCGGACGCATCTAAATACACTACCTGCCGTGTTCGGCAAACAAATACAAAAAAATTCTTTTGCGCCCCACTCGCGCAGTGAGGTAACCAAATTATCCACTAATTTGCTTTGCTCCGGCGGTCGAGACGGTTACGGTAAACAAAACTTTCTTACCAAACCAGTACCAGTGTTTGGAAGAAACAAAACGAACCTATCGTACCGTCTTTTCACCGCCGGATGCATACACATCATTCTTCTGCCGTGTTCGGCAACATAAAATTTTTCAAAAACCCCTTTCTGTGGGGAACACTCGCACCTACGGGTGCACTAAATTATATAAAATTTCTCCTTATTTGGGTCACTATATAAAAAAAAACCACCTTTCCCCTCTTCGCCAGGGACACTTCGTTCGCGTGAGTGGTTCCACTACTCCGGGACCGACCGTAAACGGAATAATAAAAACAGTTTGCGAACCGATTTCGCGAACTGTTTTGTTTTTATTTGTATTTTGAGGATGATTCATTCATCCATTCAGATGGATGAAAATATCATCATCAATTTTGACAGTTTCCCCAATGTTCGCATCAATGCTCTGCATCATGCAGGTGTAGCCCGATTTGGATCAGAGTAGTGTGAGTGGAAGAGCGAATGGGGTAAAACGATACCGCGTCTTCGATTTCGAATCAAATAATAAAATTTTATTTCGCATAATTTTGGGTTTGTGGTTAAACCTGGGATGGTTCGTTTGATTCCAGCGGGAATCATTTCGAGATTTTTAAATTATGCGAAAGACATTCTTTGGTCCCTCTCAAACGTTTCTTTTCCAATGTACGAAGCGTTTTGAGGCGAAAAGGGACGAATATACGAACTTTTGTCCGGAATGTCTGTGAGTGGGAGAAATGATGACGTGTTAAGCGGTATTGTATGAGTGAATGTATGAGTGTGGAATCGAACAGAGTGAATGAGTGCATGTGTGAATGATAAGATAACATTGTTTTGGGGTTAATTCGAAGTGCTTATCGGAATGTGAATGATCGAGTAGGCCAGTGATTGAGGATGAATGAATGGGATAATTGTATGAATGTATTTGGATTGAAACCCCAACACAAGCGTGTAGTACTGGTACCGTAAGAACACGAGGCATTTCTGGACAGTCGAGGAACAAAAACGAACAAAATAATGCCGACAACCGTTCCCCTGCAAGTTGGAAGATTGTCAATGAAATAAATTGTCAATGTCACTTGCAGAATTTTAGGAATATCGAGTTGTTACCGATCTTGTTTTCGGATTGGATTCAGGGTTCAACCCATAACCGAATAGTGACAATGACTGACAACCTCTCGCTTCGCGTATGCTGTCAGTATTATCAGACCCAACACAGTCAAACAGTTCACCGATGAGGACATCCGGTCGATTAGATTTTTGTGATGAATATTATTGATAAATTGCGGAAGAAATGGTTAGGGTTAGTTAGTTTTTCTTTGTTTATTTATTTATTCATTTCGTTCATTATTATTGTATCGGTGTTAGGTGTTAGTTTAGAAAAAAAATTGTTGCCAATTTTTTTTCACCCGGTGTGGGCGAGATTGTAACCCGTCAGGGTAACAATTTAGCACTGGGTGGAAATATACCCTTTTTTGCGTATACACTCCGTAGAGTGTATTGTTTACGTAAAATTATGCTCACCGCTGTTCGGTACCGTTCACATTTAGTTGTAAATTTTTGTTCATTTTCGCGTTTGTGAACGGTTTTATTCGTACAGATAGGTTAGATAATTTTTGTTTTATGTTTGTGAATTAGTAACATAGGGCTTAGGTAGGCTACCGCTCTCCTCTTGCAAAAATTCGTGTGTACTGGTTATGCTGCTCATCGTTGACAGCTGTGCGACAAGGCGGTTGGCGGTTTGTGATAGTCGAGTGTGGAAGGCGGCCATCGAGGGAGAAAGTGACGAACCACGGCGTAGAACAGACGTCCGTAAATAGTGTTTTTCCGGGACAGTTTCCCGCCACTGGACTGAGAGTTAAGTGCGCGCGTGCGACGGCAAGTAATCCCGTCGAAAAGTGTCGGTCGTGGTTCGGTTACCATAGTGTTCTGTGGTGTTGGGTCGCCGGATATCAGAAGCTAAACGCAAAGGAGCCACTCGCTTCTCCGGCTAATTACCAAGGACCCAGTAACACCACGCCGCCCTCACTGTGGAGGATCAGCCGAACGAGCATAGCTCTCCTCCACAGTTAATCGCAAAGGAGGGCGAAGCAGGTAGGACAACGGATCCACCTGAGGTAGTTTACTGCGGTATCTACCTGGGCCATTCACGGGGAGTGAGTGGGCCCGGCGATCAGTCGCCCTGTCGCTAGGGAGGTTCCAACAAAAGAGCAAAGCTCACCTCCCTAGCTAATTGTAAAGGACCGCTGCGATAGCAGCCAACGATACCAGCAGGAGAACTCGGCCGTCGGAGTCCCGGTCGGTCGGATAAACCCCCGCCTTCCGCAGTCATCAAAAGCAGCAGCAGCAGTGAAGTAGAGAAGCGGAGAAAAAAAGTCGGTAAATTTAGTAAATTACTTGTTTGTTTACTTTTGTTTTTTGTTGTTACGAAAATCCGAAATTCTGTAGAGGCACCTAGGCCGCCCTGAAAAGAAGGGTTCGCCGGGCAAACCAGAACCCGAGTAGTGGGCAAACCCCTACTTACAAGCAGAAAGCTGCGTCTGAACGAGACAAAAAACTTGACTTAGTTGTTTTTTTATTTATTGTAAAAAACGAACAATCGGCCTCGTCGAGCTACCGCATTTGGGCCTAAATAAATATATTAATTATAAAAAAAAAAAAAAATGTAAAATTAAGTCCCACCACAGATACACACAACTTGTCGCGCTTTCGCATTTTATTATAATTTTACACGTTGATTGAAGATTGCAGTTTCATTAAACGGGATACCGATGCACTTTAATGTATTTTTAATCCAATATTGCTGTAAAATAAACGACATGTAATATAACAGGAACAAAACTGTAAAATTATATGCTTTTTGATGCTCTCATTGAGCGCATCGAATTCAACTTAATTTTCATTCAAATTTTCGATTCAAGCTTTGTATGTCTACATTCGTATTCATTTACATGTAGTTTAAATTTCATTATTTTTTGGTGTGTACTACTCAGAGTAATTCTAACAAGTCAAAAATCTGCACACATCTCTATGTTAACATAAAATCCATAGTATGTGCCAACATTATAAAAAATCTGTACCAATGTAGATAAATCTTTACGTGTGGCAACACTAATGCCCACACTAATGTCGCGGCAAAAAGAATTAAACCTCGCATATTTCGCGCCAAGAACACATCGCATGTTCAAATGAACCGGTGCCAAAGCTAATGAACAACCCTTGGTCGAACGGAATGACGATAGCGAGCTCATCTTGGTTTTCTTCTTCCGTACACCACGTGTAGGAAATAACTGGAACCACGCAGCATCCCTGGTCGGAGAGGCAAGTCGAATATAATTTCTCATTTTTAATCTTTTCAAACGAACAGGTGAAAGCGAGATCATATTTTCTTGTTTCGTCCGGCGCACCACATGTGGTCAAACTAACCCATCCTAAACGAGCCTGGTTGCCCGAACCTACCGATTTAACGGTATCCTACCGGTATTTGACGCGCCTACTGATACGCACACAACCCAGACAAAACATTCGATTTTTTAACAATCCTGCCAAAAACTACCATCAACATCAGTTTTTTGCAACAAAAAATGGTCTACCGAGATCTTTTAGTGAGCCCACTGATATTATAACAATATAATCTGGCCAACTTACTGGTCGGAGACAACAGCGAATCCAACCTTGAATTTTTCTCCCTCCGGTTACACCAACACGACCCGGAAACTAAACTCGAGTAAGCACTTTTGCGAAACTGTGACAGAGAGATCATCTTCTTTCGCTTCGACCATACATCGACACACCAGATGTGTGAAAAAACAAACCCATTCCATACGCCACTGTTTGTAACTTCCTCCCTTCTACCGCGATAGATTTTTTTGTTGCATGATTCACAGCATCTGCCAATGAAAAGCCGAAAAAATATCGACTGGGCAGCACATTAGCTCTTTCTTTTCAATTCAACGCATTCTTGACCCTTCACTAGGGTATTACTTACGGAAAACCCTCTCAGGGGAATCTATTCTGTTGACCCTCTCGGGGAATTATTAGGCGTGTTTCGAAATTGAACATTGCTCAACAAATGTTCATCGATGACCAAATTGTTGAGTTAAACATGGTCGCCGCGATTTTTTTCGGTGAGCAAAAGAGAAAGTTTTGCTCTGTTGTTGCGTTGCGTAAGCACGGTATACTTCGTAGATTGCAGACTGATGACTCTCATTTCCAGCCAGACTACTTGAGGAACATTGTTTGGGAATAACAATTGATCCAGTCCAAGCGAGAATTTCGCCTGAGAACCACCATTGCTGGCCACGACCATCTTTACCGTAAATTGGAATATGAGAAAGGAAGTGTTGATGTGGTACTTACTTAACGGAAGGCCCCGACTCAGTGACACTCCCATAAGTACCACGGATTGGGTAGTGGATTGTTTGTTAGCCAGGATTCGCCTCAAGCAAGCGATGCGACTGAGAATATATTTTCATGCATAAGGAGTTTTTGAATACTTTATTGACTGTAGGATCCGTAAATGTTCTAGATGCGAAGGCGTTTAGCTCTGGATAACCGTTTATCGAGTTCATTAAAAATACCTTGAACTCCGGACAGCCGGCTGTCGGGAGTGTTGTCGGCTATATAAAATGTACCATAAATAATGAGTTTAAAGCGGCGCGTTAATCTACATAAATTTCAGCAAATTGGAAAAGTGGTATTGTGGGCCATTCATAAATTATGTCACGCAAAGATTGCCCAATACTAACTCTCTTCTATTCCCGCCTTTTATATTCCCTTTGTCTAATACGAACCAAATGATGTTTTACATTTCTTATAAAAGAAATGTATAGAATTCGCTCAAACTTTCAAGATTTTTTCCGAGGCCCGGAGGGCCGAGTCTTATATACCAATCGACTCAGATCGACGATTTGGTACAATGTCTGTGTGTGTCTGTGTGTGTATTTAACGGACAAATTCTCATTCGTGTTTCTCAGCAATGGCTGAACCGATCTTATCCAAACCAATTTTAAATGAAAGAACTAAAAACAGTAAGAACGCTATTAATTTGTTTTTGATTCTGATGTTTGGTTTCCAAGATATGAATGTTTGAATGCGCAAAAATGGCGTTTTCTGCAGTTTTTTTTGAATTATCTGCCGAAATTGACAATATAGATTGATAATTTATGTTTTTAGACAGCTTTAACGAATACCTTTCGCTATAGATTGTTGAAATCGGACTATTATCAAAAGAGATATTTAACATTAAATGCGGATGAAAGATTTTTATCATTTCCCATAGCCAGAAATATGACCAAAAACATGTAATCTATTATTAAAGCCAAAACGGCTTATTTTAGGTCAATAGTATCTTCGAAGAATTTAATAGAGGTAATATGCCCTTTCTTTTGGTATTGTGCTTTTGGTGATTAATCCCCCTATGAGTGAGATATTTTCACAAATTTTCTTGGAAGTGATTATATCGAAATGATGCCTTCAGCACATTTGTAGCTCTTACTTTTGCGAATAACTTTACTGAAGACTTCAAATATCTATTTTGAATACTTTAAAAGTTATGGCTTGTTGTTTGTGGATTACTCTTTGTCGCCAATTTATTGTTCAATATAGTAATAATCCATTGAAATAAGCCAAACATTATTTCGATAAATCGAATTTTGTATTTCATTTTTCTATCTACAACCGCTAGAAATAATCACCGAACACTTCCAAGTTGTCTGGAAGAAAATTGATAACTTACCAGTGCAAAAATATTCATTTGTGCGAACCTTCTGACTGCAATTTTTCTAACTTATGACCATCGGATCGATCTGAAACATATCGGAAAATGAAAAGCGAAATAAATAACTCCAAGCAACTGCGTAGCCAAGAGAAGGTTTTGAGGTTTAGCACCTTCCACCCCCCCCCCCCTTCCCACCACACCCAAAAAAAATATTGGATTGTAGTTGAAAATTTATTGATGCAGACTGATTTAACATTCCAATAGAAAATTCCAGAGTTCTGTAATCAATCATAATCCTCAGATTTATTTTCAAATTGAGCTCGTTTTTTTTTCATAAAACGTTTATTTGACACGGCATTTTTTTACGCCGGGGTTTTTTTACATAACATGTTACAAAAGTTCTTAAAACTATCACGTTATAATAAAAATTCACTTTCTAATGCTAACACTGAGGATAATCATCATTTTGAATATTTTTATTTATACTCTATTTTCTTGAATTTCATTGCAAACCTATTGATAGTTTTTCTGTAATCTTTGTTTATTTTTTTTCTTTTCTTATATCGTTTTATCTAACTTAACTAACTGCGAAGAATTCTAAATTGTTTGTGTAAGATCTCGTAAAGCGAGGATATCACGAACAGGAACATAGGGTGGTTTTCTTCTGGCTCGTAAGGAGTCTATTAATTGGGATCTGGCTTCACGATATTCAGTGCAAGACCAAACAACATGTTCAATGTCTTCGTAACCCTCTCCGCAAGCACATTGATTATCTTCTGCGATCTCAATACGGCGGAGATGCGCATTCAACGTGGACATGGTTGGACATGAATTTAGACATCACACCAATGAAGTTTCGACTTACATCCAATCCTTTGAACCATGCCTTCGTTGATACTTTAGGGATAATTGAGTGCAACCACCATCCCAGATCTCCATTGTCCCATGATGTTTGCCAACTAGTAAGCGTCCTCAGATGAGAAGCGCTATAAAATTCATTGAAGGCATAGTCTTTCATAGATGTCACCGTCCAGCGCCCCTATTTTGGCTAAATTATCCGCTCTCTCATTACCCGGTATGGAGCAATGAGCGGGAATCCACACTAAGGTAATTTGATAAGATTTATTTGTTAATTTAGTTAAGTATTCTCGTATCTTCTTCAAAAAAACGGAGCGTGATTATCAAGCTTTAATGTGCGTGGTGCCTTAATTGTGCTGAGGCTATCTGTGATGATGAAATAATGGCTCGGAAGTAAAGTATCAATGATTTCTGCAATACCAATAGGTTCTGCAAGTTTGAAAGAGATCGAGGTGTTATTGTTGAAAATACCGAAGCCAGTGGCCTCATTGATTCGTGACCCATCAGTGTAGAACATTTTATGGCAGTCAATGTGTTGGTATTTACTTATGAATATTTTAGGGATCTCCAGAGAGCGCTGGTGATCCGGGATTCCACGAATTTCCTCTTGCATGGACGTGTCGAAAAATAAAGTGGAATCGGGTGTATCTAGTATATTAACACATGTCAGCATATAACTAGAAGGCGTTATTTCTTGTGACATGTGATTGAAGTACACTGTCATGAATCTGGTTTGGGATTGAAGCTCGACAAGTCTTTCGAAATTTTCAATTACCAGTGGATTCATAACTTCACGTCGTATAAGTAAACGAGAGGAGAGATCCCAGAATCGATCTTTTAAGGGAAGAACTCCCGCTAGTACGTCAAGACTCATCGTATGTGTCGATTGCATGGAACCTAAGGCGATTCGTAAACAACGATACTGTATTCGTTCCAATTTAATAATGTGAGTGTTTGCAGCTGAACGGAAACAGAAGCATCCATATTCCATTACTGAAAGTATCGTTGTTTGATACAATCTTATCACGTCACTTGGATGAGCACCCCACCAAGATCCGGTTATTGTTCGGAGAAAATTTATCCTTTGTTGGCACTTCTTTATCAGATACCTAATGTGGCCTCCCCATTAGGGCATTGCAAAAAAAACTTTTTTTTGAATTCTCAAAGGCCCCCCCTCTCATATTGTGACAAATGTCAAAGTAAGCTCAGATGCCAAATTTCACATCATTTGGACAATTTTAGACCCCCGCCCACTTCGCTTGAAATTTTTTGAAATTGGTACTATGGGAAAATATGGAGGAAAAATACATTAAATGCTATAACTTTTGAAGTAGCAATCAGAAAATTACAATTTATACCTCTTTTGAAAGGAAATAATCTAAGTATTTGAATGAAGATATATTTGTTTCTTGAAAAATACGGGAAAGTGGGGTACTGGGTCATTTTGGCCCCAAAATCCCCTATTTTTAATGATTTTTCTGCTCCGTGATGCAAATCATACATATTTTGTAGTTTTTCTATTGTGAAAAAAGCTCAGAAATCGAACGGAACCCTTTTGACCTTAGTTCGAATACGAGAAGTTGGGGTTATAGGGCTTTTTGTCAGTCATATTAAATTTTATCATTTTCTCATGCATATATCTCTATTATTCTTCAATCAATTTTCATAAAATGTAACTTATTGAACGTGTAAAATTCTGAGGAATAAAACAAAAATAAAAACGTTAAAGGTAAAATTCAGAAACATCAAACTTTTTGATATTTACTCTACAAATTTCATTTTTTTCATTATTTGTCCTAATACCTCAACTTCCCCTATTTTTCCAGGAATGAAGCTTTTCTCATGTGATCCCTAAGCATATTTTACACTAAAAGTAGTAAATTAAATAAGAATTTTGTTGTTAAATGAAGTTAATATGTGCGATTTTATGATAAAAATGTGAAATCGACACTATATGTCAGATAATTTGATGTTCCTGAATTTTACCGGTAACGAATCTATTTTTGTTATAATCCTAAGGATCTTCCACGTTCAACAAGGTATAGTTTATGAAAATTGAGTGAAGAATAATAGAGATATATTCACGAGAAAATGATGAAGTTTAATATGAATGTCAAAAGGCCATTTAACCCCAACTTCTCGTATTCGGACTAAGGTCAAAAGGGTTCCGTTCGATTTTTGAGATTTTTTTACATTAGAAAAACTACAAAATATGTATGATTTTCATCACGGAGCAGAAAAATCATTAAAAATAGGAGATTTTGGGGCCAAAATGACCCAGTACCCCACTTTCCCGTATTTTTCAAGAAACAGTTATATCTTCATTCAAATACTTAGATTATTTCCTTTCAAAAGAGGTATAAATTGTAATTTTCTGATTGCTACTTCAAAAGTTATAGCATTTAATGTATTTTTCTTTCATATTTTCCCATAGTACCAATTTCAAAAAATTTCAAGCGAAGTGGGCGGGGGTCTAAAATTGTCCAAATGATGTGAAATTTGGCATCTGAGCTTACTTTGACATTTGTCACAATATGAGAGGGGGGGCCTTTGAGAATTCAAAAAAATTTTTTTTTTGCAATGCCCTACTCCCCATGTACCTTTAGAATCGAACCATATTCCGAGATATTTAAAGGTCATGACTTGGGCTATCGTTCTACCAACCAACTCAAGCTGAAGCTGAGCTGGATCACGCTTCCTTGAAAAAAACACCAACTCTGTTTTCTCCGTAGAGAAATCGATGCCTAGTTTCAAAGCCCAACTTGATAAATTATCCAAACTATCTTGCAGTGGTTGTTGTAAATTTATGGCTTTTGGTCCTGTAACAGAAACCACACCACCATCAGCAAGTTGCCTTAGAGTGCATGGGCTGACAATACAATTATCAATGTCATTCACGTAAAAATTGTAGAGAAGGGGGCTTAAACAAGAACCTTGTGGGAGGCCCATGTAACTTATTCTGAATGTTGCCAAATCGCCATATGAAAAATGCATGTGCTTTTCTGACAATAAGTTGTATAAATAATTATTTAATATTGGTGAAAGACCACATTGATGTAGTTTCTCTGAGAGAACATCAATAGAAACAGAGTCGAATGCTCCTTTTATGTCTAAGAATACAGACGCCATTTGTTCTTTTATTGCGTAAGCTAGTTGGATTTCTAACGAAAGTAGCGCCAGACAATCATTTGTTCCGTTTCCCCTCCGAAAACCAAACTGGGTATCTGATAGCAAGCTTCGCCTCAACCCAATTGTCGAGACGTCGTAGGATAATTTTTTCCAACAATTTCCTGATGCAGGATAGCATTGCAATCGGTCGATACGAGTTATAGTCGGAGGCTTGTTTTCCCGGTTTTGGAATGGCGATAACTCTCACTTGTCTCCAGTCGTGCGGGACTATGTTCTGCTCAAGAAGCTTATTGAATAAATTCAACAAGCGTCTTTTTGCTAGGTCAGGCAAATTCTTTACCAAGTTGAATTTAATTGTCTGGACACGGAGCATTATTGTTGCATGAGAGGAGTGCAATTGAAAATTCCATCATTGTCAAAGGTGAATCTATGGAATCGTTACTTGTGGGAGCATCGCGAATGATTTTCTGCGCAGGAGCAGAATCTGGACAAACTTTCTTGGCAAAATTAAATATCCAGCGATTCGAAAAATCTTCGCTTTCATTAGTTACGTTTCGATTCCTCATTCTTCTGGCTGTGTTCCAAAGAGTACTCATTGATGTTTCTCTTGACAAGCCGTCAACGAAGCGTCTCCAATAACTAGACTTTTTGGCACGATGGAGACTGTCAAATTTGTTTTGCAAAATCGAATAATTTTCAAAGTTCGCACGTGTACGCCATTTCCGTTTCATAATTTCTTTGTAAGCAACTTGTTTAGCTTCATATGCATCCGAACACTCTTTGTCTCACCAGGGATTAGGAGGCCGGCTGTTCATTATCATGCCAGGATTGCATGTATATATATATATATATATATATATATATATATATATATATATATATATATATATATATATATATATATATATATATATATATATATATATATATATATATATATATATATATATATATATATATATATATATATATATATATATATATATATATATATATATATATATATATATATATAATATATATATATATATATAATATATATATATATATATATATATATATATATATATATATATATATATATATATATATATATATATATATATATATATATATATATATATATATATAATATATATATATATATATATATATATATATATATATATATATATATATATATATATATATAATATATATATATATAATATATATATATATATATATATATTATATATATATATATATATATATATATATTATATATATATATATATATATATATATATATATATTATATATATATATATATATATATATATATATATATATATATATATATATATATATATATATATATATATATATATATATATATATATATATATATATATATATATATATATATATATATATATATATATATATATATATATATATATATATATATATATATATATATATATATATATATATATATATATATATATATATATATATATATATATATATATATATATATATATATATATATATATATATATATATATATATAGAAGCGATAGACCTGTCTTTTCCTTTAATGTTTGTTTGGACAGCTACAGCCTAAATTCCCGCAAACAAGAGGATGTTAATTCTATAGAAAGAATAGCACTTTTTAATTCCTAGAAGCACTCCTCCATACGCGGTGTCTCGGTCTAGGCGAATAATGTTGAAATCATTCAAGTTGAAATTGATGTTTGAGGTAAGCCATGTTTCACATAAAGCAAAAGCATCGCATTTCAAATTATGCAGCAAGATTTTAAGGAATCAATTTTAGGTATGATACTTCTGCAATTCCACTGTAAAACAGTGATGGGATCTTTCACTGGAGGAGATGAATTATTGAAGAAGAAATTTATGAAAAATGACGATTTCCATTCGACTCTAGCAGGTCCTGATCGATTTTGATGAGCATTTGATTTTTGTTGTATGACCAATTATATGTATAAGTCAAATGTTTAAAAACAGTAATTTAAGGTCAAGATAGCATAATTTTTAAACCGCCAATTTCGGAGGTTTAGTATCTTCGATGAGTTTTACAAACATTAAACAGCGCATCATTTGATAAAATAATTTTGACGGTATATCGTCCAAGAAGTATTTATGGTGAATTTTCTCAGGTTAATATTCATGACTACAATAAAGACTCAACAAATTCGCTAAAGACACAAACTCTGTTACTATTTTCTGAAAAATTAATTCTGCATAATTTTAAAACTTCAAAAATTACGGTTTTGGAATTATGCCGTTTGGACAGTATGATCGATTTTCACCAACCCCCACCAAACCGAATTTCTGGCTACGCCGCTGATTTCAAGTAAGTAGAAACAAAGTCGTTCTACACTCGTTCACAAGAAACTTCTTCAAATGCTGAATATCTATTATAACATATTGAAACCCCGATTTTATCAGCCAAATGTGAACATATGTTTGATGGGCTCTAGCAGACTGAATTCGAGTAAATCCTTTCTTGAGCATGTTTTCCTTATCATGAAGATGGAAATATGCAAAAATAAAAAAGTTCATCATAATCAGTAATAGTTATCAGACTACATCAAGGGACGGGAAGAATATTTTAACAACTTCAGTTTATTATAAAGAAAAAAAATTGCCCGATTTCGTCAATGTCCCCATTTTGTCAGCCTAAAATACACCATGTGATTGATAAAAATGGGTCTTTATTGTATGTATTATTCACTGTGTTTCACATTAATAGGTACATTTCATTTTTGGGGATTTTTTTATTGCATCGAACTACAACAATTTTTAGGTAGCTTTCAAGGTGTTATTTTATAGACTTCTTCCAAAATTTGGCGAACCTATTCCAATTCGTATACCAATTAATTGGTATACTTACGGGTTTATATGTTGCTGATAGAGAAAATACTGAAATTTTCAGCTTTTTTCCTACACAATATTACGAAAGCTTATTAAACAATTTTTCCTAATAAGTTTGTGTAAATTATAAACTATTTGAAATTTTTTAATAGTTTAATTTTTTATTTAACCGTGATTTTTTAATAAATAGTGACCATCGCTGCACAACGTAGTCTATTTTTCATGGCTAGCGGTGAGCACTCTCGAATTGCTGAACTGAAAATTATGGAATAGAAATTTTTAGTATTATTTACAGAGTTAACTTGCCACACAGATAGCTCTGAATTAGACCCGCTGGTGCCCTAAGACGATTTCGCTAGATTTTCAAAGCACTGTGCACTAGGGTGGGGCAAAATGATCGTTTTCTCAGCACAGCACTTTTTTGGTTCCTTTTGGGGTCCCAAACAACTGTGCAAAATTTGGGGTCGATTGGTGTTGACCCGGCGTAGCGCATTGAGTTTGAATTTTGTATGGAGATTAGTATGGGAAAACCTACATTTTTGCATTTTTAATTCTACAGACTACAATTCTTCCTTTAGTATGTAAACAAATAGATAGAAGTGTAGTCCAGGATATGCTGAACAACTTTGCCGAAGGATGTATGGTGTTAGAATGTCTCTAAGCCAATGGTATTTCATATAGCATTCCAAAATAACATTATATATTTTAGTTTTACCACACCACATATCAACTCGACATCAATTGATTCAGTCTGTAACGTAACTTCTATTGATAAAAGTCAAGGCAAAGGGATACAGTATGTTTTATTTCATCGTTACTATTATGCGTAGGACATTGTGTAATTGTTTTGAAATAATTCATCTGAACATTCCAACTCGACAACATTTCAGTTCGAATTTCTACATATTAAAGCACCCCCCTCCCCCCCCCCCCCCCCCTCACTACACCCCTTTGCTCAACTACCTACGCTCATGAAATTGAGCTAAGGCTTTTGAATAATTCATCCAAACATATCAATGTGGTAAAACTAAAATATATAATGTTATTTTGGAATGCTATATGAAATACCATTGGTACACCGGCAGTGTTGGCAATAAAAATGATTTTTGGCATTTAATTCGATGTATCGAACTTTGAACAGCTATAACTTGGCTTAGAGACATTCTAACACCATACATCCTTCGGCAAAGTTGTTCAGCATATCCTGGACTACACTTCTATCTATTTGTTTACATACTAAAGGAAGAATTGTAGTCTGTAGAATTAAAAATGCAAAAATGTAGGTTTTCCCATACTAATCCCCATACAAATTTTAATCGCAATGCGCTACGCCGGGTCAACACCAATCGACCCCAAATTTTGCACAGTTGTTTGGGACCCCAAAAGGAACCAAAAAAGTGCTGTGCAGTGATGTCCCTATCCTCTGTGCAGTAAAGATAAATTGAAATTGCTCCCCACACTCTGCTAAGCGAAACGAGAGCGCTTCTCTTTCGTTCATATACACCACCGTATTTGATATGTGTGAGCGCATGCTGATATCAGAGGTAAATTTTCATACACCCAACACTGGAACGATCTAGAGTGTGGAGAAGAGCTCTTGAAATTCTCTGCGGCGCGCTCAGATAATTTCACCACCGCGCGCGCCCCAGTGTCGCTGCGGTGTATTCACTGGCGTGTGATCTGGTTTATTTTCGTCTGGCAAGCGGCAGAGCGATTGATTTGATTTGCACTGGTGGTTTATTTCAAGTTTATATGATTTTCTACTGAAGATTTGATACAAGTTGCTTGGTAAAGCTTACGAGTTTGTAGAGTGTTGTTACACTACCCTGGGAAACTTGAAGTATTTTACTTATTTTGATTGCGAATTTGGCAACGCCAACAAGTAAAGTGATCCATTACAAGTAATGTCCTGGTATTACACGCGTTATCGATTATTATCATACGTGATAATTGAAGGGTTAGTGCGACAATCCCATTGAAACTAAGAATCTTGCTTGGTCGAGGATTGAACCTATTTTGATTTATGGTTTACTTACAGTGGGTCCAAAACGTACTTGTTATCTGATTTGACCCTTCATTTGCTTTACACATGTTAAACTGGCTAATTTCTAAAAATACAGCTAGATGATTATGTCTTGGGTCTGCTGTATCTGTAATCGCAGGTAAAACATATGATTAGTGTTCATGCTAGTTTTATAATCTTGAAGAAAAGTGCAGATCATTTTAAGCCCACTACTTACAAACTCAAGTTTAACTAAAGAATCATGTATATGTACGGAGTTAATTAAATTCCGACCACAATAAAATAATTGTTTCTAACGCATACGTTTATAACGTCCATATAAAACCAGATAAATTTCACGAGGATTCACATTGTTATTAAAAATAATGACGCGCCAGTTTAGAAGCGCTTCTATTTGTCTGGTACAGTGCTCTTAAGGGGTTACAGTACTATAGATTTTTCAAAACATTGAATTTTTATTTATTGGTTTAAAATGTGCATTAGGATTTTGAAAATGATATTCCAAAAAATGAATCGAGAAAACAATAAATAAATATTCAAATTTTCCGCCACGTCTCTTATGTATATCTCGAACAAATGATTCATGATCAGCCCAAAATTTTTACAGTATATTCAAGATTACTTTCGCCAGCGACGTACGTGGATTTAATTTTTTCATTGCATAATTTTTAATAAGCAATTTTTAACACATTTTCAGCGTTTTTCGACTAAAAAGTGTGCCATTTCGCAAAAAATCAAGACATAGAAAAAATCTTACGTGCGTCGCTTGCTGTCGTTGTAAGGAGTTTAAAAAGCTTTGGTTTTTGGCTCTGGATCAAAAGTTACGGGACATAGTACTACTGAAGGTAATGAACAAAAAAATAAACGAAATAGACGCAAATGCATTGATAAAACCCATAGAGATGAATGAACTAGAACTTGCTATAAAATCAGCATCAAAAAAAGTTCGCCAGGGCCCGATAGTATAAGTTACGAATTCTATCTTAAATTCTTCGATTTAATCAAGAATGAATTACTAAATTTATTTAATGGATATTTGATAAGTGGGGAGTACCCACCAGCATTGTTCACTTCTGGCATTATCACGTTAATACCTAAGAAGGTTTGATTTATTGAACAAACGACCAATCAGTATGTTACATGCCGATTAAAAAATCTTCACAAAAATTTTATGGAATCGTCTTCAACCGATTTTATCTAAGATAGTTGGATTTGGACAATCTGCTTGTAATTCAGACAGTTCGTGCATCAATAATTTGCGACTACTGCGATATGTTATTATCACAGCAAAAAAAACCGAAAGTTCAAAGGAGCAGTACTTAGTTTGGATCTGAAAAAGGCATTTGATAGGGTGCATCATGATTTTTTGTGACGATTTTAAATAAATTTCAATTCCCGCAGTTATTCATCAGCTGTATTTATAAACTATACCAAAGTGCAACATCAAGAATTCTATACAACGGCTTTTTAACATCTCCGTTTGCAATTTCTTGCTCAGTGCGCCAAGGTTGTCCGTTGAGCATGGCCCTATTTACACTGTACATCGAACCACTCTTAAGACTTATTGATCAAGATATCAGTGGTGTATAAATAGATCAGCAATTCATAAAAATTATAGCATACCCGGATGATATCAATGTTTTCCTTAGAAATAATCATGAATTTAATGTTACACTAGAACTGATTAATTATTACAGTTTATACTCAAAAATCAAACTAAACTTGAAAGAGTCTTATTTTCTTATATTAAACAATTGTGCAATTGGACCACAATTGATTAAGGAAAGTGACGAAATTAAAATACTAGGTGTTAAATTTCAACAAAATTATGAAAAAATAGTCGAACAAAATTATACCGAAATTATTCAGACTATCCAAACAAATTTAATTTTCCAGCAATACAGAAAACTGAATCTATTTCAAAAGGTATGGATCTTGAATACATTCATCCTTTCAAAATTATGGTACATAGTTCAAATCATTCCACTAGAAAATAAACACATGGCTTCACTAAGGAAAATTTGCAGAAATTGTTTATGGAAGGGATGTTTCTATAAAGTTGACCGTCAAGAATTATACCTCCCAGTGCCAAAAGGTGGCCTAGTTCTGGTTGATATTGAAAACAAATGTAAATCGCTTTTTATCAAAAATATTGTTTTTTCGCGAATGAATTCCACAGTAGATATAGACTTATTCATGTTGGCACAACAGATTACAGAGCAATACAAATATAACCAGAAATGCGCGTGAATGGTTAAAGATAGTCGAAGAATGTAAGATTAATGATAAATTAGAAACAAGCAAACAAATATACGATCATTTACTTGATAAAAAAAATATTACCACCAAAAAGCAAATCGCTAATCCAAATTGACTGTGGGAAACATTATTGGAAAATAACAATAGCAATTTTCTATCGTCACCACGAAAATCGATTTTTTTCATGATACTCAGAGATATTATTCCACACAAATCTAAAATGTATAAACATGGCATTATAGGTTTAGATTCGCCCTACTGCGAATTCTGTGGTTTGTAGATACCATTAAACACCGTTTAAAAGAATGCGTTGCCTCGTCGGTGATATGGGAATGGTTGAATAACACAATACGAAAAAAATTGAAAATCATTATCGATGATACAGAAACTATATTATCGACAAGTATAGCAAAGAATAATTTTAAATACAAAGCAGCATTGTGGTTGACAGTTGAAACGATGGCATACTGTGTGAGAAATTACGGAAATGGAAATTTGAACGAGTTACATAATAAAATACGCGAAGTTCGATGGAGCAAAAAGTTTCTTTTTGAAAAACATTTCAAGCATTTCTTGATATTATTATATATTAGTTAATAGTAGAGTATAAGGGTGCAAGATTGGTTGTGAAAGCTGATTATATACTGAGCAGAATTCTATGTACTAAATAGTTTTTGTGATAATAAAGCTTTAAAAAATATGCGGCTCCTATGGGACATGCAACTATAAATACATTAGCTCAACTATACGTGCAAGGAACTAAAAATTCAAAGCATTTTTCTTTTCAACTGTTTTTTGAGCAAATTTCCAAGATTGCAATTGGAACTTTTCATTGTTCCTAGTCCTTTTTGATAAAACACCTCATTCAAGAAAGTTATAATGAGGAATAATTTGTCACACAAAAATCGCTTGTTTAAATTTGAGGAAACACCTTACTTGTTACTTGAAAATACGAAAATTTCATAGAGATTGACAGAGATTCCTACAGATACTACCTAACTAATACTTTGTTTTGCTGTTGATATTACGTGCAATGCGTCCATGCATTATAATTACGGTCTAAAATATTAACTGACGCAAAAATCTAGAATACGTATATCATAATAAACATTGTTCCTGCTGACCCATTTTATAACACCCTTTTATGAAACATGTGATTCTTTGCTCATTTTAAATAGGCGTGAACACTAGTTTTCTTGAACCCGAAACTGGGCCATTCATTTGCTCATTAACGCGCAGAAACCCCTTCCCGCCTCCCATGCTCTTGAAACTTTCACCTGCTGTTAAAACGATGTCCACGCAAAATAATACACAAATGAACAAATGGTTACGCTCAATTGTGATGTTGTCTGTAAATTAATTATCGCCACAAGCGTATACCTAATTTTACTGAATATGTGGACGAAATCTAAAATTTCGTTTTAAACTTGTAGGATTAAGTTAGGTTTGCATATCAGATGCCTCTGATCATTTTAAAACTCTCTATACGACGATACGTAAAAAGTTTTCCCAGATTGCTCCGAGGACCGAGTACTTTTAGTTTTGCAGGTAGTGTAACAATACTCTATAAGCTTGTAAGCTTTACCAAGCAACTTGCATCAAATCTTCAGTAGAAAATCATATGAGCTTGAAATAAGCCACCAGTGCAAATCAAATCAATCGCTCTGCCGCTTGCCAGACGAAAACAAACCAGATCACACGCCAATGAATACACCGCAGCGACACTGGGGCGCGCGGGGTGGTGAATTTATCTGAGCGCGCCGCAGAGAATTTCAAGAGCAAGAGAGCACGGTTATCTCGCATCCAACTACCCCAACGCCAGCGCACACTTGAAATCGGTCTATACAGCTCCGAAAGAAAGAGCGTTCTGTTTTTTTCTGTGGTGTGTGATATTGTATCCTCTGTGTAGGCATCACATTTGCGCGCTAGTGCATCACTAGGGTGAAATGCCATCACTGGTGCTGTGCTCGTTTGATGTGGCTATGACTACATTTTTCCATATAACAATGCCCCACCCTACTGTGCACCCAGTGCATTAACGCAAGTGACGGAAGGTTATCGAAAAGATTCGTGAAAATGAAAATTATAGTAATGATGATGATTTTCCCAAACGGTTCGTTTTCGAGAGGTTTTTATTTGTTCTTTGGCATTAGGATTAGCGATAATAATTCAAATCAAGGATACTACTGGGAAGTCACCTTTAGAAAAAGTCGATGTCGAAGTAAAATTTGGAACTATGCACACATGCACTTCAGAGATAGCGTGATATCAGGAGCTGCGATTTCATTTCAACGCTTTTTTGTGAAAAGGGCGATACTTACAAATGTAAACATAAGGCTTTTTTCATACATGCGAATAAGGGCTTTGAAACGCAACAAATTAACCCAAAAATTTGGATTCTACGATATTTGCTACAGC
Organism: Topomyia yanbarensis; assembly: GCF_030247195.1. Classification (NCBI taxonomy): domain Eukaryota; kingdom Metazoa; phylum Arthropoda; class Insecta; order Diptera; family Culicidae; genus Topomyia; species Topomyia yanbarensis. The sequence goes on along the minus strand of NC_080670.1, from coordinate 133,972,345 downwards.
AAAAAATACAACGGGCGAAACTGTATTTTAACAAACAGGGCGATACTTTTTTTGCTATCAGTTTAGCTGCGAAACTGTTTTTTCGTATTTGTTTAGGATTATCAAGCTGATACCAACTGTAAATAATAACAATGATCGCTATTGAAAAGACACGGACGAAATCCGTGGTGTAGAACGGTAGTTATTGTAAAAAAACGTAAGGGCGATACTTCAATGCTGATAGGTGGGACCGAAAAAGTAAACAATCGCCAAACGATAGTAGTTTTGTCAATTTCAATAGCAAAAACAAATTTTAATTTAATAATTTCAAATACTTTATGAAGTTTTGGGTTTCGATCACTGAATCATGCAATCTAGGATGTAAAAGACACAATAGTTCTTAAATAGGAAATAAAACCAAGTCTGCTAATATTCACTGTTGATTTTCTTTGAATGGTGTCACTGCTAGCATCGCCATTTTCAAGAAAAAGCGTTTCTTAGCTCTCAGTCGCGTTGGAAATTTGAGTAAAGTATAAACTTCAAATCGATTCAAAAAATAATTTCGGTTTTTTCGGCTCAGTACAATATATAACTACTTCAGTTTTCCCACCACAATTTAGATATTTTATTAACAGAGCATTAACAATAATTCGTTAGTATGTCTATTTTATGGGCCATTTTTTCGCTTTCACATTGATTTGGTTTGAGATTTCTAGCAGTGATGTGGTCCTATGCTGATTTGAGCGATTCTCTGAGTCTGACACTATCCCATGTAGTACACACCAAAAAATAATGAAATTTAAACGACAAGTAAATCAATACGGATGTAAACATACAACGATTGAATCCAAAATTTGATTGAAAATTACGTTAAAACCAATTGGAGCATAAAACAGCATACAATTTTACACTTTCATTCGTGTAATATTACATGTCATTCATTTTACAACAATATTCGAGTAAAAATACATTGAACTGCATCGGTTTTCCGTTTAAAGAAACTGTAATTTTCAATCCACGTGTAAAATTATAATAAAATTCGTTGAACAAAGCACGACAAGTCGTGTGTATTTGTGGTGTAACTTAATTTTACATTTATATTCATGCTCCAAATATGTGCATGAAAATAAACTTAAAATTACAAAATATTTTTATCTGTGTATGTGTTATCAAAAACATCGCGAAGCATCAAGTTCTAAATGTTCTCAAACGATATAATATCCGAAGAGAGTGATAAGAGTTATAAGAAATGTCTCATCACACTGTTAGGTGGATTAAAAGCGTTTTTTGGAGCACATTACTGTTACTATACGTAAAAGTGTCACATGTTTTATGGAATTTCTTATCTTTAGAACGGCCGATTGCGTCAAAGCACGTGGAGTGCTCCCCATCCCTTTATGTCATATTTTTTGTCATAGCTCTTCCCCCTAGTAGCGTGGCAGAATTTATAAATGGTATTTTGTAGGTATTATCACACACATCACGTAACTTCAAATTTTTCACCTCGTTTGAGTAAACGTTCGGATTTTGCAATGAGAACGCGAAACAGAAAAAAATATCGATGCTGCATTACTAAATGATATTACACAATATCTGCAGTTCACAATTTCAAATACGACCCCCTCCCCATCCCAATAGTACCTACTTAATCTTAGCTCAATACAAGATGAAGAGAAAGAAAGGTTGAAACATCTGACACTCCCAACTGTGCCAGTTTTACACTTCCAAAACCAAACATGGAGGCCGGGCCACTGGAAGCAAACACAAACCTGCGGGCGAGCATCCCGACTCCTCAGCGGACCATGAAAAGAGGAAAAAAGCCGAGCCCCACTTCGGATTTTCCAATGCAAGCTCCTATGGACACCTTCCTTCTCGAAACCACCGATAAAGAACAACCATGACCGAACCGAAACAAAACCTATGGCAACACAAAAGCCCACAAAGTCATTTGTTTATGCTCATTATCTACACATCCCCCCGTTCTACCGGCTTCGTCAAAGAAAAATGACAAACGCACCCACACATAGAGGAAAAAAAATAATAAATAAATTAATAATTTAATAAATAAATGTGCCCACCTTGGTGCCCACCTCTATCATCTTGAGCTCATTCTACGAAGCGTATATGTATACGTGTACATATGTACGAGTGTGCTGCCATTTTTATTTGCGTCTTTAAATTTGGTAGCTATAGGAGACGAGTTTTAAAATGGTATCCAAATGCGTTCAAAATTCTGAGCCAGTTAAGAAAAATGCTGGTGATCGGGTGTTGTGGATCCAGCCAATTCCGGGAGATGGCAATTGCCTTTACGGGAGCCTCGTGCACCAGCTGTTTCAGATTCATCTTTCCGATAGAGAGTTTCGAAGTTCCGTGATGGATATGCGGAAGCTAATTTCAAATCATTTGCAGTCTAATCTTGAGAGATATTGGCGTTTTCTTCTTCCCACTGCAATGGATCAAGTTTGCTCGGATAATATCAGTGAGACAGAATGTGTTTTGATGTATCTGGAGATGCTAGCGAAGGATGGGACTTGGGGCGGCGAAGAGAGTCTCTCAGCTGCCACTGAAATATTTTGTTGTGAAGTGGTTGTTTGGCAAGCTAATACTACTCATCCAATCATCATCACACTAGAAGTCGCGACCGTGGCCCGTTCAATTGCCTTGTATTATACAGGAAGTCATTACGACAGCGTGAGTTTACCTCCCATTTCCTGCTCTGTGGGTGTGTATTCTCTTTCACTTGACTTTTAAATAGATATCACTATAATGTCTTTTCAGCTACTGTTGTGGAGCCTTCGAGAGATCACTTCGATCTCGACACCCAGGCGCATTCAAAAGGAACAGGTGATATTGACTGTATTCGTATCCAAGAACCACTGCCGAACCCTGAAAGCTATGTTAGTGCATTACCGTCTCCGATCGATCTGCAACCCACAGTTCCTGATTCAATTTATCCGGTACCTTCAATCCTAAGTCCTACATATAGTAACTCTGATCTCGCGCCAATCCCACCAACCCACACTAAACACAACATCCCTGCCAAACAAATAACCATACCCATTCGTCCGCTATGCATCCAACCAGTCCCGCCACCCACGATATTACCAGTGCGACAAACTCTCTTCCCCAAAACAAAACTCAACTCATTTATCACCGGATGAAAGGAGCCAACCTTCAATGCGAGTAAACAATATTTTGTGCCTTAGAGTTAGGTTGCCGAAGAGCAGAGAAGCGAGAGCGGATTGATCAGTGCCTTTTCGAAAAGGAGGTAGCAGTCGCTTTACTCCAGGAAGCTAATATTGATTCCATAAGAAGCGAAACGAAAAATTTTGTTTGGCATACTGGTTCTGTTTCAATAAATCGGAAAAGAAATTTAGCGATTCTTGTATCTAAGTAGCATCCTCTTGTTGTTGCCCACGTTAAAGCAGAAGGAGCCTGTATCCAAGTTGCTCGTATACGGTACACTGCTGGACTTCTAACGAGAGACTTACTAGTCATAAATGTACATGCCCCTAATCGTACTAACGGAATCTATTTGGGACGCCTCGGGTATGTGCTACGTAAGATGGCTGATAAGGATATCGCAATATTAGCCGGTGATTTTAATAATCATTTGGCATTTGTAATGGAAATGGTGTACAGTTGAGGTATCTCTTAGTGCGCCACGATATAGTCGCTCGTTCTATGCAAGCTGACAAGTCTCTCACGTGGACATGGACAAACGGTATCATGCGTTGGCCTTATTTCTAGCTTATAATTCATAAATACTTTCTGTAGGTATAATTTGTTCGCAGTTGGATCATGTGATCGTCCCAATTTATTCAAAGCATTTCGTAAGAAATATCAAAGCTCATTTTACCCCTTCTTTGAAAAGCGATCATAAGCTCGAAACTTGGGAATTATTGCCGAATAGGAATGCAGCGAAACCATGTGTTAGGGCCAAGCAAAAAATCAAGTAGGTTCGACGCTCCCCTGTAGTATCCATCCCGAGAACGATTTCTTTGCAGGATCCGAATGCACTGGAGGAGTTCCATAGGGAGTTGCTAAACTCTAAACCTGAATCTCTGACCGGTCCCATCAGCCTAGTTAGCTCTCAACAGTTGCAGAGAGAAGTCGCAAATCAAATTTCTCCTACGATTGTATCGAAGCTGTGATTATAATAGCAAAAGCAGTTGCTCCGGTCTAACCGGTTTCGCGTCCGACGTGTACTCGTCTCGTCGATATTATCCGAGATGAATCCACCACAACGCCGCGAAAACACTTTCCGCATCGAGTATGCTGGCATGCCTCGTAGACAAAATCTCGAAGAAGTACACCAATTCGTTGGCCAAAAAGTAGGTCTCACTCGTGAATAGCTAGTGCGTATTCAAGTCAATCATACTCAAAACTGTGCCTTTGTTCAATGTTGTGATCTTGCCACCACAAAAGACGTGGTAGAACAACACGATAATAAGCATGAAATAGTACATGACAAAAATAAAGCCAAACTTCGCCTGCGGCTGGAAGATGGCAGCGTGGAAGTTAAACTTCATGACCTGCACAGGAGGTAACAGATGAACAAATTAAACGTTACCTATCTCAATGCGGGAAAGTTCTAGCAATTAGGGAGTTGCTCTGGGACGACAAATTCCTATTTGCAGGTCTTCCAACGGGTATTCGTTCGGAGAAAATGATTCTTAGGGCACATATAAAGTCCTACGTCAATATTGCTGGTGAGACCACACACGTATCTTACGAAGGCCAAAGGCAGACATGTCGCCATTGTGGCGAATATCCACAATGGTATAACGTGCATACAAAATAAAAAACTGCTTGTGCAAAAAGTAAGTGTAAACGATCGACTGAGATCGACAGATAATTCCTACGCTGCGGCTGTTAAAGGCTTTTCGCAGCAACCGTTCCCTGTTTCACCCCGCGAGGAAGGAATGGTTGTACTCAACAAGGTAAACGAAAAAGCACGCTCTGACCGTCGTCAAATCTCGGAGCCTGCTTCGAATACATCTTTAGACTCTCAACAGATCGAATCATACTCTAAAACCGACCTCACGGTTGAAACTCACACTCCAGTGTCGGAGTTCAAACGACCAACGACAATTCTCCCAGAGCGCGCAATCATCTACAGTAAACGCTCCAAAGATGACGAATATGGCAGTGATGCATCCAATGCTTCATCGATCAACTCAGAGCGTAGGATTCGAACTCGCTCAAAACGGAACAAAGGACAAAACGGTTCGGACACGGAGATGGATGTTACATTCCCCTAATGGACTACAATACCTACAATCTTGCAACAATTAATATATGTACAATTAGTAACGAAACGAAACTCAACGCACTTCGGAACTTCATACGCTCATTAGACCTCGATATTGTGTTTCTCCAAGAAGTAGCAATGTTCGATCTTTCAATTCCCGGCTTTAACGTTATAACCAATGTCGATCATACCAGAAGAGGGACTGCGATCGCGCTGAAACTTCATATGCGATTCTCTCAAATCGAAAAAAGTATCGACTCACGCCTTATTGCTCTTCGAATAAATGAGTGTATCACCCTATGCAATGTATATGCCCCTTCTGGCAATCAGATGCGTTTACAACGTGAATGCTTCTTCAACGAGACCATCGCACACTACCTCCGACAAACAAACACACATACGATACTAGCAGGGGACTTCAACGCGGTTATCCATCCCCGAGATTCATCTGGAGAGAGCAACTACAGCAACGCTCTAAAAAACACGGTCCAACAATTACAACTGCACGACGCATGGGAGAAGACGAACGGCACCAGACCTGGACACACCTATGTAACTCATAACTCGATCTCCAGAATCGATCGATTATATGTGAGCTCCAACCTCAATACTCAACTAAGAACGGCAACCACACACGTGTGCTCCTTCACAAACCATAAAGCACTGACGGTCCGTATATGTTTACCAACACTGGGAAGGGAATACGGCAGAGGCTTTTGGTCGTTGCGCCCACACATTCTCATCCAAGAGAATATGGAAGTTTCAAAGCAAATGGAACTATTGGACTCGCCAAAGAAGAAACTACCCATCATGGATTCTCTGGTGGGTGGATTTCGCTAAACCAAAAATTAAGTCCTTCTTTCGTTGGAAGACTAAAGAAGCATATGATAAATTTCGCAGAGAACACCAGGAACTGTACACTCAGCTCCAAACTGCTTATGATACCTATTTCCAGGACCAGTCTGTGCTAACCACAATAAATAAAATAAAAGCGGAAATGCTTCTGCTGCAGAGAAAGCAAACTGATATGTTTATGCCAATCAATGAAACCCGAGTAGAAGGAGAGCCTATGTCAACATTTCAGAGCGGAGAGAGAAGGAGACGGAAAACGTTCATCGAGAAATTGGAGCGGGAACCGAATAACGCAATTGAAGAACACAACGAAATTATAGAGCACGTGACAAGCTACTACAGGAACCTTTACACTGAAGGAGAGACACGAGAAATCCCCGCATTTGTATGTGAGAGAGTGGTACCGCAGGACTCTGAGATCAACAACCGTATAATGGATCAAATTAACACCGATGAAATCCACAAATCAATACAGATGAGCGCTTCGAAAAAATCACCTGGTCCGGATGGAATACCAAAAGAATTCTACGTATCTGCTTTCGACATCATCCACAGGGAACTGAATCTTCTCCTCAACGAAGTTCTTTCGGGTGACTTTCCAAGTGCATTTGCCGATGGTGTAATTGTTCTTATCAAGAAGAAAAATGCTGCCAACACCATCAAAGGATATATCGTCCTATATCGTTACTCAACTACGATTACAAATTGTTCTCACGGCTACTCACCAGAAGACTCGATCGTGTACTTTATGAACACCAAGTGCTCACGACATCGCAAAAATGCTCAAATGGAGAGAGGAACATATTTCAGGCCACTCTAGCAATGAAAAGTAAGATAGCAGAACTACAAACACGGAAACGAAAAGGAAAGATGGTCAGCTTCGACCTTGACCATGCTTTCGATCGTGTAAATAGACGATTCCTCTATGAAACGATGAGGGCTGTGGGCCTAAACGAGAGTTTTATTCAGCTGCTCTCTCAGATTGGTACCCGATCTACATCCCGAGTACTAATAAACGGTCATCTCTCTCCTCCCTTCGCAATTCAAAGGTCTGTTAGACAAGGAGATCCTATGGCAATGTGTCTATTTGTGATATACATGCATCCTCTTCTAATACAACTCGAACGTGTGTGTGGACCCGAAGATCTTATGGTGGCATACGCAGATGATATAACACTAATCTCAATAAGCACCGAAAGTATTCAAAGAGCGCGAGAGATATTTTTGCAGTTCCAACTGGCAGCAGGAGCGATACTGAACATGCAAAAAACAATGTCGATCGATATTGGATTAATCAGTGGAAGTAACCGGTTAACTGTTCCGTGGTTACAAACTGGCGATAAAATTAAAGTTCTCGGAGTAATATTCGCCAACTCAGTACGGTTCATGACCAAATTAAACTGGGATAACTTAGTGTCCAAATTTGCACAGCTATTATCGCTCCACAGAATGCGAACATTGACCCTCCATCAAAAAATAACACTTTTGAATGTTTTCATCAGATCGCGCATATGGTACGTATCATCTGTGCTGTGTCCGTTCAAAGTTCATGTAGCAAAATTGACATCGTTAATGGGCTCGTTCATTTGGACAAATCATTCTTTTCGCATCCCGATCCATCAATTGACACTTCCGATTGCAACAGCTCAATCTACAGCTTCCTGCCTTCAAATGTAACGCGCTCTTAATCAACAGACATATTCGAGAACTCGAATCGATTCCATTCTACCGTGCATACATTTTAAACCCATCGTCCAGACCGCCGACAAACTGCCCCTGTTTGAAAACAGTCTGCCAAATATATCACACGCAACCTACACCAATCCAAGCTAATCCCACAACCGGGACGATTCATAGGCACTTATTGAATGCGATTGAACCTGTAAAAGTTGAGCAAGATAACCCGGAGGTTGAATGGAAACGCGTGTGGAGGAATATTTCAACGAAAAAACTGAACTCTTTGGAACGACACTGGTACTACCTTCTAACCAACAAAAAAATACTGCACCAAAATCTCCTGTTCAGGACAAATCGAGCTAATATGCCGACATGTACGCATTGTGGATTCGCCAATGAAGATTTGTCACATAAATACTCATCCTGCTCCCGAGTCATTGACGCCTGGAGATCTCTGCGGCAACGGATAACAGTGATCGTCGCAAATATAGATTTTTTCATTCTCAGAATTAGCGCAACCTACCCTTACCCACATCTCAAAAAGAAATCGAGTTAAAATCATGAAGATGTTTATACATTATGTAATTTTTATAAACAATGCTGAAAATGCAATAGATGTAAATAGTCTTAGCTTTGAACTAGATATATTATAATAATTATCAAAATGTATTTTAAAAAATTCGCTGACCAATAAAACATAATAAAATTAAAAAAAAATCAGCCTCGCATGGGATTGGTATGCTAGGTGGATCCGTAGAGCTGTTGCCAATGTGTTTGAGAAAAAAGGCCTTCCCAAAGATCGCGAATGTCGGAAAGCGGTTGCTTTGGTTTGCAAGTACAAGTTCTAAATGTTCTCAAACGATATAATATCCGAAGAGAGTGATAAGAGTTATAAGAAATGTCTCATCACACTGTTAGGTGGATTAAAAGCGTTTTTTGGAGCACATTACTGTTACTATACGTAAAAGTGTCACATGTTTTATGGAATTTCTTATCTTTAGAACGGCCGATTGCGTCAAAGCACGTGGAGTGCTCCCCATCCCTTTATGTCATATTTTTTGTCATAGCTCTTCCCCCTAGTAGCGTGGCAGAATTTATAAATGGTATTTTGTAGGTATTATCACACACATCACGTAACTTCAAATTTTTCACCTCGTTTGAGTAAACGTTCGGATTTTGCAATGAGAACGCGAAACAGAAAAAAATATCGATGCTGCATTACTAAATGATATTACACAATATCTGCAGTTCACAATTTCAAATACGACCCCCTCCCCCTCCCAATAGTACCTACTTAATCTTAGCTCAATACAAGATGAAGAGAAAGAAAGGTTGAAACATCTGACACTCCCAACTGTGCCAGTTTTACACTTCCAAAACCAAACATGGAGGCCGGGCCACTGGAAGCAAACACAAACCTGCGGGCGAGCATCCCGACTCCTCAGCGGACGATGAAAAGAGGAAAAAAGCCGAGCCCCACTTCGGATTTTCCAATGCAAGCTCCTTTGGACACCTTCCTTCTCGAAACCACCGATAAAGAACAACCATGACCGAACCGAAACAAAACCTATGGCAACACAAAAGCCCACAAAGTCATTTGTTTATGCTCATTATCTACACATCCCCCCGTTCTACCGGCTTCGTCAAAGAAAAATGACAAACGCACCCACACATAGAGGAAAAAAAATAATAAATAAATTAATAATTTAATAAATAAATGTGCCCACCTTGGTGCCCACCTCTATCATCTTGAGCTCATTCTACGAAGCGTATATGTATACGTGTACATATGTACGAGTGTGCTGCCATTTTTATTTGCGTCTTTAAATTTGGTAGCTATAGGAGTTTTAAAATGGTATCCAAATGCGTTCAAAATTCTGAGCCAGTTAAGAAAAATGCTGGTGATCGGGTGTTGTGGATCCAGCCAATTCCGGGAGATGGCAATTGCCTTTACGGGAGCCTCGTGCACCAGCTGTTTCAGATTCATCTTTCCGATAGAGAGTTTCGAAGTTCCGTGATGGATATGCGGAAGCTAATTTCAAATCATTTGCAGTCTAATCTTGAGAGATATTGGCGTTTTCTTCTTCCCACTGCAATGGATCAAGTTTGCTCGGATAATATCAGTGAGACAGAATGTGTTTTGATGTATCTGGAGATGCTAGCGAAGGATGGGACTTGGGGCGGCGAAGAGAGTCTCTCAGCTGCCACTGAAATATTTTGTTGTGAAGTGGTTGTTTGGCAAGCTAATACTACTCATCCAATCATCTTCACACTAGAAGTCGCGACCGTGGCCCGTTCAATTGCCTTGTATTATACAGGAAGTCATTACGACAGCGTGAGTTTACCTCCCATTTCCTGCTCTGTGGGTGTGTATTCTCTTTCACTTGACTTTTAAATAGATATCACTAGAATGTCTTTTCAGCTACTGTTGTGGAGCCTTCGAGAGATCACTTCGATCTCGACACCCAGGCGCATTCAAAAGGAACAGGTGATATTGACTGTATTCGTATCCAAGAACCACTGCCGAACCCTGAAAGCTATGTTAGTGCATTACCGTCTCCGATCGATCTGCAACCCACAGTTCCTGATTCAATTTATCCGGTACCTTCAATCCTAAGTCCTACATATAGTAACTCTGATCTCGCGCCAATCCCACCAACCCACACTAAACACAACATCCCTGCCAAACAAATAACCATACCCATTCGTCCGCTATGCATCCAACCAGTCCCGCCACCCACGATATTACCAGTGCGACAAACTCTCTTCCCCAAAACAAAACTCAACTCATTTATCACCGGATGAAAGGAGCCAACCTTCAATGCGAGTAAACAATATTTTGTGCCTTTTGCGAATGGCCACTTGGAATGTTTCAGGTTGCCGAAGAGCAGAGAAGCGAGAGCGGATTGATCAGTGCCTTTTCGAAAAGGAGGTAGCAGTCGCTTTACTCCAGGAAGCTAATATTGATTCCATAAGAAGCGAAACGAAAAATTTTGTTTGGCATACTGGTTCTGTTTCAATAAATCGGAAAAGAAATTTAGCGATTCTTGTATCTAAGTAGCATCCTCTTGTTGTTGCCCACGTTAAAGCAGAAGGAGCCTGTATCCAAGTTGCTCGTATACGGTACACTGCTGGACTTCTAACGAGAGACTTACTAGTCATAAATGTACATGCCCCTAATCGTACTAACGGAATCTATTTGGGACGCCTCGGGTATGTGCTACGTAAGATGGCTGATAAGGATATCGCAATATTAGCCGGTGATTTTAATAATCATTTGGCATTTGTAATGGAAATGGTGTACAGTTGAGGTATCTCTTAGTGCGCCATGATATAGTCGCTCGTTCTATGCAAGCTGACAAGTCTCTCACGTGGACATGGACAAACGGTATCATGCGTTGGCCTTATTTCTAGCTTATAATTCATAAATACTTTCTGTAGGTATAATTTGTTCGCAGTTGGATCATGTGATCGTCCCAATTTATTCAAAGCATTTCGTAAGAAATATCAAAGCTCATTTTACCCCTTCTTTGAAAAGCGATCATAAGCTCGAAACTTGGGAATTATTGCCGAATAGGAATGCAGCGAAACCATGTGTTAGGGCCAAGCAAAAAATCAAGTAGGTTCGACGCTCCCCTGTAGTATCCATCCCGAGAACGATTTCTTTGCAGGATCCGAATGCACTGGAGGAGTTCCATAGGGAGTTGCTAAACTCTAAACCTGAATCTCTGACCGGTCCCATCAGCCTAGTTAGCTCTCAACAGTTGCAGAGAGAAGTCGCAAATCAAATTCGAAGCTGTGATTATAATAGCAAAAGCAGTTGCTCCGGTCTAACCGGTTTCGCGTCCGACGTGTACTCGTCTCGTCGATATTATCCGAGATGAATCCACCACAACGCCGCGAAAACACTTTCCGCATCGAGTATGCTGGCATGCCTCGTAGACAAAATCTCGAAGAAGTACACCAATTCGTTGGCCAAAAAGTAGGTCTCACTCGTGAATAGCTAGTGCGTATTCAAGTCAATCATACTCAAAACTGTGCCTTTGTTCAATGTTGTGATCTTGCCACCACAAAAGACGTGGTAGAACAACACGATAATAAGCATGAAATAGTACATGACAAAAATAAAGCCAAACTTCGCCTGCGGCTGGAAGATGGCAGCGTGGAAGTTAAACTTCATGACCTGCACAGGAGGTAACAGATGAACAAATTAAACGTTACCTATCTCAATGCGGGAAAGTTCTAGCAATTAGGGAGTTGCTCTGGGACGACAAATTCCTATTTGCAGGTCTTCCAACGGGTATTCGTTCGGAGAAAATGATTCTTAGGGCACATATAAAGTCCTACGTCAATATTGCTGGTGAGACCACACACGTATCTTACGAAGGCCAAAGGCAGACATGTCGCCATTGTGGCGAATATCCACAATGGTATAACGTGCATACAAAATAAAAAACTGCTTGTGCAAAAAGTAAGTGTAAACGATCGACTGAGATCGACAGATAATTCCTACGCTGCGGCTGTTAAAGGCTTTTCGCAGCAACCGTTCCCTGTTTCACCCCGCGAGGAAGGAATGGTTGTACTCAACAAGGTAAACGAAAAAGCACGCTCTGACCGTCGTCAAATCTCGGAGCCTGCTTCGAATACATCTTTAGACTCTCAACAGATCGAATCATACTCTAAAACCGACCTCACGGTTGAAACTCACACTCCAGTGTCGGAGTTCAAACGACCAACGACAATTCTCCCAGAGCGCGCAATCATCTACAGTAAACGCTCCAAAGATGACGAATATGACAGTGATGCATCCAATGCTTCATCGATCAACTCAGAGCGTAGGATTCGAACTCGCTCAAAACGGAACAAAGGACAAAACGGTTCGGACACGGAGATGGATGTTACATTCCCCTAATGGACTACAATACCTACAATCTTGCAACAATTAATATATGTACAATTAGTAACGAAACGAAACTCAACGCACTTCGGAACTTCATACGCTCATTAGACCTCGATATTGTGTTTCTCCAAGAAGTAGCAATGTTCGATCTTTCAATTCCCGGCTTTAACGTTATAACCAATGTCGATCATACCAGAAGAGGGACTGCGATCGCGCTGAAACTTCATATGCGATTCTCTCAAATCGAAAAAAGTATCGACTCACGCCTTATTGCTCTTCGAATAAATGAGTGTATCACCCTATGCAATGTATATGCCCCTTCTGGCAATCAGATGCGTTTACAACGTGAATGCTTCTTCAACGAGACCATCGCACACTACCTCCGACAAACAAACACACATACGATACTAGCAGGGGACTTCAACGCGGTTATCCATCCCCGAGATTCATCTGGAGAGAGCAACTACAGCAACGCTCTAAAAAACACGGTCCAACAATTACAACTGCACGACGCATGGGAGAAGACGAACGGCACCAGACCTGGACACACCTATGTAACTCATAACTCGATCTCCAGAATCGATCGATTATATGTGAGCTCCAACCTCAATACTCAACTAAGAACGGCAACCACACACGTGTGCTCCTTCACAAACCATAAAGCACTGACGGTCCGTATATGTTTACCAACACTGGGAAGGGAATACGGCAGAGGCTTTTGGTCGTTGCGCCCACACATTCTCATCCAAGAGAATATGGAAGTTTCAAAGCAAATGGAACTATTGGACTCGCCAAAGAAGAAACTACCCATCATGGATTAAAATTAAGTCCTTCTTTCGTTGGAAGACTAAAGAAGCATATGATAAATTTCGCAGAGAACACCAGGAACTGTACACTCAGCTCCAAACTGCTTATGATACCTATTTCCAGGACCAGTCTGTGCTAACCACAATAAATAAAATAAAAGCGGAAATGCTTCTGCTGCAGAGAAAGCAAACTGATATGTTTATGCCAATCAATGAAACCCGAGTAGAAGGAGAGCCTATGTCAACATTTCAGAGCGGAGAGAGAAGGAGACGGAAAACGTTCATCGAGAAATTGGAGCGGGAACCGAATAACGCAATTGAAGAACACAACGAAATTATAGAGCACGTGACAAGCTACTACAGGAACCTTTACACTGAAGGAGAGACACGAGAAATCCCCGCATTTGTATGTGAGAGAGTGGTACCGCAGGACTCTGAGATCAACAACCGTATAATGGATCAAATTAACACCGATGAAATCCACAAATCAATACAGATGAGCGCTTCGAAAAAATCACCTGGTCCGGATGGAATACCAAAAGAATTCTACGTATCTGCTTTCGACATCATCCACAGGGAACTGAATCTTCTCCTCAACGAAGTTCTTTCGGGTGACTTTCCAAGTGCATTTGCCGATGGTGTAATTGTTCTTATCAAGAAGAAAAATGCTGCCAACACCATCAAAGGATATATCGTCCTATATCGTTACTCAACTACGATTACAAATTGTTCTCACGGCTACTCACCAGAAGACTCGATCGTGTACTTTATGAACACCAAGTGCTCACGACATCGCAAAAATGCTCAAATGGAGAGAGGAACATATTTCAGGCCACTCTAGCAATGAAAAGTAAGATAGCAGAACTACAAACACGGAAACGAAAAGGAAAGATGGTCAGCTTCGACCTTGACCATGCTTTCGATCGTGTAGATAGACGATTCCTCTATGAAACGATGAGGGCTGTGGGCCTAAACGAGAGTTTTATTCAGCTGCTCTCTCAGATTGTTACCCGATCTACATCCCGAGTACTAATAAACGGTCATCTCTCTCCTCCCTTCGCAATTCAAAGGTCTGTTAGACAAGGAGATCCTATGGCAATGTGTCTATTTGTGATATACATGCATCCTCTTCTAATACAACTCGAACGTGTGTGTGGACCCGAAGATCTTATGGTGGCATACGCAGATGATATAACACTAATCTCAATAAGCACCGAAAGTATTCAAAGAGCGCGAGAGATATTTTTGCAGTTCCAACTGGCAGCAGGAGCGATACTGAACATGCAAAAAACAATGTCGATCGATATTGGATTAATCAGTGGAAGTAACCGGTTAACTGTTCCGTGGTTACAAACTGGCGATAAAATTAAAGTTCTCGGAGTAATATTCGTCAACTCAGTACGGTTCATGACCAAATTAAACTGGGATAACTTAGTGTCCAAATTTGCACAGCTATTATCGCTCCACAGAATGCGAACATTGACCCTCCATCAAAAAATAACACTTTTGAATGTTTTCATCAGATCGCGCATATGGTACGTATCATCTGTGCTGTGTCCGTTCAAAGTTCATGTAGCAAAATTGACATCGTTAATGGGCTCGTTCATTTGGACAAATCATTCTTTTCGCATCCCGATCCATCAATTGACACTTCCGATTGCAACAGCTCAATCTACAGCTTCCTGCCTTCAAATGTAATGCGCTCTTAATCAACAGACATACATTTTAAACCCATCGTCCAGACCGCCGACAAACTGCCCCTGTTTGAAAACAGTCTGCCAAATATATCACACGCAACCTACACCAATCCAAGCTAATCCCACAACCGGGACGATTCATAGGCACTTATTGAATGCGATTGAACCTGTAAAAGTTGAGCAAGATAACCCGGAGGTTGAATGGAAACGCGTGTGGAGGAATATTTCAACGAAAAAACTGAACTCTTTGGAACGACACTGGTACTACCTTCTAACCAACAAAAAAATACTGCACCAAAATCTCCTGTTCAGGACAAATCGAGCTAATATGCCGACATGTACGCATTGTGGATTCGCCAATGAAGATTTGTCACATAAATACTCATCCTGCTCCCGAGTCATTGACGCCTGGAGATCTCTGCGGCAACGGATAACAGTGATCGTCGCAAATATAGATTTTTTCATTCTCAGACTTAGCGCAACCTACCCTTACCCACATCTCAAAAAGAAATCGAGTTAAAATCATGAAGATGTTTATACATTATGTAATTTTTATAAACAATGCTGAAAATGCAATAGATGTAAATAGTCTTAGCTTTGAACTAGATATATTATAATAATTATCAAAATGTATTTTAAAAAATTCGCTGACCAATAAAACATAATAAAATTAAAAAAAAAATCAGCCTCGCATGGGATTGGTATGCTAGGTGGATCCGTAGAGCTGTTGCCAATGTGTTTGAGAAAAAAGGCCTTCCCAAAGATCGCGAATGTCGGAAAGCGGTTGCTTTGGTTTGCAAGTACAAGTTCTGGATGTAGCGGAAGCCCTCGGATCGGATTGCATCCAAGCTATCAAAAGCTGTGACCGAACTCAAAACGTTGATGAAGCGTGCTGATGAGAATCAGTGCATTCACTTTTTCAAAGATCTCGAAAGGTATCCCTTGGGGGTGCGTATCAATAGAACACATAAGTATTTAAGTAAAGAGCATCGACAACACGCCACTCGACCAGTGAGAAAGTTCAATATTCCCATCAGTGAATGGCAACGGACACGAGACGTTATAGACGGGTTACCAGAGTTGATCTTAGAAACCGACGGTCAGGCAGTTCAGCCTGGCCCTACTCTGAATGATTTACGTCGGCTTTTAGATTCTATGCATAACGGTAAAACTCCTGATCAAGACCAATTACCAACGGAATATTTGAAGTATGCTGATGAGTCAGCAATCCAAGAGCTTCAGCATCTGATGAGTAGTGTTTGGGTCAGCAATGTTATTCCTGAAATGTGGAAGCAAAATCTTATCATCCCCATTCCTAAAGTACGAAAGCCTACTTCCGTTGCCCACTATAGGCGGATTTGTCTGACTAGTACCGGGTATAAAATGTACGCCATGTGGGTGCTTGAAAAAATGAATGAATACGTTGGAGAGCTGGGGTATCATCAAGCAGCATTTCTATCTAATCGATCGACCACGGACCGTTTGTTTGTTGTGCAACGAGTTTTCCAAGAGCGATGGAATGAGGGGGTGCCCTGATTGCCACGTCCCTTGATATAGAAAAGGCTTTCGATTGTGTCAGTTTAAAAGCTCTGCCAGCAATCCTGAAAGGTAAAATATATTTTCTTTTGATTAAGGATGATAATATTCAGTTCCTTTTTTAGGAAAAGGCAGACGCTTTGGAATGGTGAAATGTCTCATCCTTATGCAAGGAATACCGGTGTGAAACAAGGTTGTCCTCTTAGCCCCTTCATTGCTAATCTAGTGATTGAAGAAGTTTTGACGACGGCGGAGGAGATTCTGGAAATATTCACACTGAATCCGACGATGAGAATCAGTTTGCCGATAGTGCTTGTGTATGCAAATGATATCATAATAATTGTTGTACACAATTTATTTATTTCGTCAAGCATATGTAGACTACATAGAATGGTTTTACAATATTTACTTATATACTATACATTATTTCTACGGTTTAGTTCAGATTTGATTTGTTTTCTAGACAATTTTCATTATAATGACGCATCATTCTATTGATGAGACTATTTTAGTATAGTTTGTCCTAAAAGATTGTTCTTGGAATAAATTACGAGTTCTTAGTTGTCGGCTAGGTACATAAAATTTTATTTGCGAAAGTAATGATGCGGATTGTACATGTTGAGAAATAATGTCGTTAATAAAGCAAAGCATGACAAATTCGCGGCGTTCTTTGAGTGTTTGTATATTAATGAGCATGCAACGTGCTTTATACGATGGAAGAGGAAATGTCGTCCAGTTTAGTTTACGAAGTGCGTACAAAACAAAATTGTTTTTGGACTAATTCGATGCGTTCTTCGTACAGGACAGTGTATGGGTTCCATACTATTCTGCAATATTCCAAAATTGGCCTGACAAATGTATTGTATAATGATTTTATAGTGTAAGGGTCTTCAAAATTGTAGGTGAAACGTTTAATAAAGCCCAGCATACTATTTGCTTTATTTATTATTGTATTATAATGTTCCACAAATGAAAGCTTGGAGTCTAAGATTACGCCTAAATCTCGTACAATTTTGCAGAGGGCCTAAGTGGGAACCCTGGGGTACACCAGAAGTGACAGAAATTGGTTGCGAGAGTATATTCTGAAAGCGAACTGTTTGTTGACGTTTCGTTAAATATGATTCGAGCCATTTCAAAAGCAATGGTTTATGCCATTGATAATGAGCACAGCTTTGATCTATCAAAAACCACAATGTTAGACAATAAAAAACGATTACAAGCTTTACTGATTTTGGAAATGTGCCACATTTTTAGTGATGATTCAACAATTAATTTTAGAGCCGATAATAATAATTTGAATACAGCATACTCTTGGGTGCTACTCTCTCTCTCCCTCTCCATCTTCTTCTCTCTCTCCATCTCCTTCTCCCTCTCCCCGTTCCTTCTCCCTCTCTCCATCTCCCTCTCCATCTCCATCTCCATCTCCATCTCCATCTCCATCTCCATCTCCATCTCCATCTCCGTCTTCCTCTTCCTCTTCATCTTCCTCTTCCTCTTCCCCTTCCCCTTCCTCTCTCTCACTCTCTCTCTATCTATCTATCTCTCTCTCTATCTATCTATCTCTCTCTATCTCTCTCTTTCACTACACTTAATTACAAAGAAAAGCGGCAAAGAAAAATGATAGACTTGTTTTTCGTGTTTTGGAATAACGGCAGGAAAGCAGCGAGCGTAGAAAATATACCGTGAAAAACTCATTCACTCATTATCCGGCTGTTTTATTTATCCGGAGAAATAACACGTTGTATTTATCCGGAGAAGTTGTGTGAGTGCCAATAACTTTTCGTGTGAAAATGTGAGTTTTTATTGTCGCAGTAGCAAAATATCCGGGCGCATTTACTCATATGAGCGATAAATGCAATGCCTGTTGCTCAGTCATTGCTATGTGTGCGGGGACCGTCTGTGCCTGGACCGTCTGTGTAAGTTGCCACAATTCAAACAAACTGGCTGTTCAAATCGAATTTAAACTTAATTTGACATTACTGTGTAGGATTGTACGTCGATTCCCGGTTTACCATTGCCAGGAAAACCATTTTCCGGAATGTCATTTCCCAGAAAACCATTTCCCAGAATGTACCATTTCCCGGAAAACCATTTCCCGGAATGTACCATCTCCCAGAATATCATTTCCCGGAATGTACCATTTCCCGGAATACTATTTCCCGGAATGTACCATTTCCCGGAATACCATTACCCGGAATGTACTTTTTCTCGGTAATTATTTATACTATTGAAATCTAAAGTAAACATGTAATTTGAACCTTAAGAATAAATCCAGAGCTATGTTGACTTACATATGGGTCATTCCACGCGAAGTGATCAAAAAAAGATGCAAACTTGAAATCGACCTTCACGGATTTGAACCAAATTTGAAGGAATTGCTCATCTAGGGCCAATATATAAAAACCCAAATTTTTGTGTCAATTGAACCACCCCTCGAGTCATGGGAGCACCCCCCGTTTTGGCAAATTGCCAAAACGCTTGATTTTCTTTTGTTCATATCTCCGGTTCTATTTACTCTAGAATCAAACCGTAAGTTGGCTTTTGAAGAAAATTGTTCAAGGAGTCTAGAAATAATATTTTTTGCCGGCAGTGCTGCCAACTATGCGATTTTTTCAGTTAAATATTAAAAGTTAGTTTTTCTCTCAATACATATATTTTAATTTTGAAAATTTTAATGCCATCGCGTTCCTCAGACATTTTTACATAAAAAACTTATCATCCCAATATAATATGGGCGCATCCTGAGATATTCCGTTTTTCCTCTATTCTTTATTTCACATTATTCCGCGACAAATAAAATTTACAATCAAGATGTGATAAGCTTTATAGATATTGATTGACTGTGCTGGAATAAAACATGATGACATTATTCTGCATTCCAAGTTTTTGTTTGGTTCGCTTGACACCTTATCTTTGCTCTCTAATCATATTAATAAAAAACCTGTTTTAATCCACCTAGAGGTGCAATTGTGCCTTTCTCATTTCTCCAAACTATGATTTAATAGCTGGTTCGTACAGTATAACATTATGGAAATGTCTTTCATTCTTATTACTCTTGGTAAGTATATATAAGAGCACATTTTTGCCTTCATCGCGGTATCGGTTTGAATCGGAGTTTTCTATGTGATCGCACTCCACAACCCGTAACTCCGGAGCTGGAAGTCGGATGAAGATGGAATTTAATATCAGTTTCCGGGGACGCAACACATTTCATTTGAGACTAAGTTGATCAAATCTGTCTAGCCATTTTCGAGAAACCAATATAACCGTTATTCTGAATTTGGATGCTTCCGGATCCGTCGATGGTGGCCAGTGTGGCCAAAGAGACTTTGAATGACTGTTGGTGACCTAGATCTACAAATTCAACAGTTATGTTTATATTTTGGAAAGAAATTCACCTTTTTAGATTCATCGCAGAATTCGTTAGAATCGGGATTTGCTGCGTGATCGTACGTATCACCCTGTAATTCAGCAACCAGAACTCGGATCCACACAAAATTCAACAGCAGCTGATGGACCTTTCATTTAAATTCAAATTTGTCAAAATCGGTTCAGAAAATTCCGAGAAACCGATGTGGACAAATCAACAAATTTTGTTTTGTAACCATACTGTTCAACTCGTAATCCGGAACAAGATGTCGGTTGAAAATGAAATTCAATAGCAACCTATGGAAATATTATACCTTTCATTTGAATCTTAGTTTGTAAAAATCGGTTCAGCCATCTCCGAGAAACCGATGTGAACATTTTGTTAACAAATCCGCACATACACACATACATACATATATACATGCATACATACATACACACATTCATGCACATATACATACACACATACATACACACAGATATTTTGAAATATTTTTTCCGGGCCTCGGTTAGAAAGTCGGTTTTTGGAGCAATTTCTATATGAGAAAGGCAAAAGAATAATATTTAATTAGCTTAATCAGCATGAGTTCAATGTTATCTTCATGTGATTATATTTTGAAATGTTGGTGGAATGGGTTTGAAAGTGGAGGGAATGGGGGGTTAGTAGAGTGGAAGTGAAGGATGAGTCAGAAATCCTTCATCTTATTTCGGTATACGAGGTGGATGAAGGAAATGCGGGCATGAGGGTGGTCCAAGGGGAGGGGAGTGATGAAGGAGGGAGGTGTAAGGGCAAGGCGGGGGGGAGGGGCGGCGACGCAATACTCAACTGCATATTTTGACTTCCATTTGAAACTTGGTTTGAGAAAATCGGTTCAGTCATCACCGAAGAACCGATGTGACATTAATTGTGGAATATGACCGGAATTCCGGACTTCCGGAATCGTCGATAGTGGACAATATATTCAAAGAATGTTTGATTGGCAATCAGTGATCTAGATCTGCGATTAGAAGTAATTTGGTGACCATTTCAATAGTTTTTAGCCTCTGAGGTATTACGATTGTACCGATTTATAAGGGAAATTCCAGTGTATCTTTACTAACACCCCTGTAACTCCGGAAGCAAGAGTCAGAACCGAATGAAATTCAGCAGCAGTCAGCGGTATTACTGTATCTTTCATTTGAAAACAAGTTTGTAAAAATCGGTAGAGAATACGTTGGGGAATGGGTGTGATATTAGCTTAGGAACTTGGCGAGTTCCCCGGGGGTGTCATGAACCGTCATAGGTGGCCAATGTGGTCAAAGCTGCTTTAATTGATCATTGGTGATCCAGACCCGCAAACTAGAGTAATGTTACATCAATTTTAATATGTTTTACATCATTTGAACATCATGGTGGTACCAGTTTATATGGGAATTTGCTGTGTGACCGCACTCTTCAACCCGTAACTCTGGAACCGGAAGTCGGATCAACTAAAAATTCAATAGCAGCTTATGGGAGCGTTATACCTTTCAGATGAAACTAAGTTTGCGAAAATCGGTTCAGCCATCTCTGAGAAAATTGTGTGAGTTTAAATGGCACACACACACACACATACATACACACAGACATTTGCCGATCTCGACGAACTGAATCGAATGGTGTATGACACTCGGGCCTCAAGGCCTCGGTTAAAAAGTCGGTTTTTACAGTGATTGCATAGTCTTTCTTTATATGAGAAAGGCAAAACAAGCTCTCATAAACCAATAAAGTACCAGAAAACTGATTATGCTTAAAAAAGGCAAAGTCTCAAAGAAGATTGTTATGAATTATTATTTTCAAAAAAGTACTCAAATTTTAAAGAAGACATTCAAAAATATTTTTCATGATTTGCTCATCTCCAAAAGAAGGCGAATAAGCTCATAGAATAACAATTATAATTCAAACCCCATAGAAAATCGTTCCGATTTTCCCACCGACTAAATCGGCTTGCGTCGGCACAATCGGCCGACTATGCCACCAATTAATCGGTCGATTGTTGCACCAACTCTTATGGGGGTTTAACATGGACGTCAGCCGACGCGACAACCGATTAAATATGACAGACGAAATCTGTTGAAATCGGTCTATTTCAACCAATTAAACCGATCCATTAGTTGATAGTTTAAAACTGGAACCAGATTCACACAGATTAAATCCGGCGATTAATATGGTGACGAAAATTGTCCACCGACGAAACCCATCTTGGTCGTTTAATTAATCTGTCGACCTCGAAGCACCCGTTTTCGTCGGTCGACTGTGAAATTTATGAACTGTCAAATTTTCTACGGGGAAGGTATGTTAGGACCACTAGTACTTAAATCCAATAAAACACCAAGAATATTTTGAAAGAGTACTTAAAAGAATGTGAAATTACATAGAAAAAGAAAGTACATATAAATTAAAAACATGCCAAAAATAACGACAAGGAAGCATGCATGTATAAGAAAGAAAACCCGCAGATTTTTTAGATGCATAATCCATAAAAATCTCAATATAAATATATCTGAAGCATTGTTGATATGTTATTCTAACTTACATTTAAAATCAATAAAATTCCAAACATATTTCCAAACTACTTTTTATGTTCTAAAGTAGAGGGAATTTTGTAGTTTGTTTGACATTTGCTGCGTAGCAAGTGTAATCAAAATGAGTGGTGGCAAGGTACGTGGTTTAATTTATTTTCCGGGAAATGGTATTCCGGGAAATGGTTTTCCGGGAAATGGAACATTCTGGGAAATGGTTTTTCCGGGAAATGGTACATTCCGAGAAATGGTTTTCTGGGAAATGGTACATTCCGGGAAATGGTTTTCCGGGAAATAGTACATTCTGGGATATGGTTTTCCGGAATATGGTATACCGGGAAATGGTATTCCGCGAAATGACGTACAACCCTGTGTAGATCAGTGCGTTGTTTTTTCCATTTAAATGTTCAAACCAACTTGACAAAGATAATATTGTTAGTGTTGTAAGCAATCTGTTTGTTTGCAAGTTGAATGTTGTATAAAATTATTGTTCAAATTATTGTCCAAATTGTAGTTTTGCCCTGATGATGAAGGCATAGACCTTCGAAACGTAGGTGATAGACGCAATAAAATATTATTGTAAGAAACCCGTTACCAAACGCCATCTCTCATTACTGAAAACAAAGTGGTCGTTCATTTTTCTATCAAAAAACACTATCTTCTCATGAAGCTTTTTAACCGGGAAAAAAACCTTGGGTATTTTCCCCAAAATTATAAAAACCCGATTTAGAACACTGTGTGTGAGGAAATAACAAGCCTACCCACGGCTTTTTAGTACATGAACGAACAGACCAGATGAAACATACAGAAAAATCAAGAAATGTCAGTTTCGTGTTTAAAACTGATGCTAAATTATTGCGATTGCTTGATCACGAGCGAGGATGAATTTCGTACTACATATACATATTACAAGAACAGAACATTCTGAACAAACAGAAACACATTTTTTATCGTACGAACATAGTCTACGTACCTTCAATCCTGTAATATGAGCTATCATGTGCGTCAGTAAGGCATAACTTGCAATGTTGAATGGTACACCAAGACCTATGTCGGCTGATCGTTGATACAACAAACATGACAATTCTTCGTCTGCTACGTAGAACTGAGCCAAACAGTGACATGGTGGTAAAGCCATCTGTGGAATATCTATCGGGTTCCAAGCACTCATTATAATCCGTCGGTCCGTTGGATTTGTTTGAATGCGATTTATAACCTCAACCAATTGATCAACTCCTTGTCCGGAATAGTCATCGTTCCAAGTCGTGTATTTTGCCCCAAAGTGGCGCCACTGAAAACCGTACACTGGACCGAGGTCACCTGTAAAACAACGTTATTTTAGTCGATATAGTGGTGCAATTTTGACGCTCTCATTTAGTCAATAATGTAAACTTTGATTCCAATGTATTATACGAACAATATAGTTCACCCCTGCAAATCCTATACATATAGTTTACTCCTATAAATCGCATATCATAAAGGACAAAAATGTAACGTCATCTGTAGATGAAAATGGATTTTTATCTCGAGGAACTATCATTCTGCAATTCCATATTAAATTTGCAAAAGGGCGAATAAGATTTGAAAACAAACTTTTGTTTTGATGGTTTCTCTTAATTTACTATAATTTCAAAGCAGAAAACAATTGAAATTACTTCTACGGAGGGTAAAAATTTACATTAACGCATATTTTTCATAAAATTCCACTCAGCAGCAGACTAATGAGCGAAACAAGTTTGTTTACAAAAACACTTTCGCCCTTTTGACGAATTAATATTGAATTAACGTGCGCCGTAGAATGACATGTCAAACGCGCCCACGAAATAGAAGAGTATAAGGAGGGCAAAATTGGCATTTCCTAATGTGTATTTTGTCTGAAACATTAGGTATACTGCCGGGCCCCCGCAAAATAAGAATCAATAGATAGACAAAATAACGGTTGGAGCTCAGTGTTTACCGTGCTGTATTTTTAAGTATCGGTGTAATTTGTATTTGGGTCTGCATTTTAGGGTTACCGCTTTGAACTTGCACAATCTTCTCCTGTGTTGTGTGGGCTTGACGATGAGCTTTAAATACAATTTTTATGTTTAGAGATTAGTGCGAAGATCCATAACTCTACTGATCCCTAGAATCGAGCAGCCCAACGGCGCGTGCTTCCGGTAGCGGATAGAAGCCAAGGGATACCTTGACAACTGAATTGAATGATTTTGCTTTCAATATTCAACTAGATTCAGACCGATGCAGTATCCTATGGTTATTGGTTCATTGTATATAATTTAAACTAATTATTAGGAGAGATCATAGTAACCATGCGTATCGGATGAAAAAAAAAATCGCTCCCGTTATTTTTTCTTTAAAAAAAACAATGGAAATATCAATCAGTTTGCAGCTATTATTTCTCGTCGCGAAGTGCTAGCCGAGTGATAAAACATTCACATGTTCCTCGCATTGGATCACCAGTACATCGTTCAAGAATTGAAGAACTTGTCAGCAAATAGCTGCTGGTTTGATGACTGCACGTGAAGAATATATCGTATTCTACCAATAGAGAGCAATTTGAGACTATTTGTTTGTTTTGCTGTAGATTCACTTTCATCTATGTCCATTGGCCCTTTTCAAAAAAAAACACGAGACATGAAGACAACATTGAACTAGTACTGACTGAGCCAATTAAATGCTGTAGTTTTTTGTTAAAAGTGCGCCATCGTCGACTTTCGTGGTAGTCGTGGTATACGTGCTGAGTGTAATAACAATGTAATAGACCCCCTATAAAAAATTCGACAATTGATAAATTTCCCAGTCAACCGACTAAATCGAATGCTTCGGAGTCGACCGATTAATTAACTGACTAAGTTCGGTTTCGTCGGTAAACAATTTTCTCCATATTAATCGCCAGATTTAATCTGTATAAATCTGGTCCCAGTTTTAATCTACCAACTAATCGACCGATTCAATTGGTTGGAATCAGAGTTAAAAAATTTCGAACTCATTGAATGAAAATGGATCATATTCAGCCGCATTCATTTTCAATATTCAGTGACGCTGCTGAAAACGTCAAACAATCATCCATGCAGATTTTCATTCGGCTCCGATTATTACACGAAGCGACCGTGCAGCAACGAATCAAACGCATCAAAATAGGGCAATAGGCCCTGGCACAATGTAAGCGATGATGATTGTTGTTTCATGTGTTTTGAAAACATTTTTCTAGATAATTAGTGTAATGAATATATTGAACGATATTCAACTGAATGAATAAGATGGATAGTTGAATGAATATTTTTTCTATTCACCGCGAGTCGCAACAGGTTCATTTTCAGCCGTAAAAAAAGAGCTTCGATTATTTTTAACTCTGGTTGGAATAGACCGATTTCAACAGGCTTCGTCGGTCCTATTTAATCGGTTGTCGCGCCGGCAGACCCCCTCGTTACACTCCCCTAAGTCAGTGCAACTATCGGTCAATTATATGGCGGAATAGTCGGCGATTGTGCCGACGCAAACCGATTTAGCCGGTCGGAAAATCGGAAGCTGGTGGAAGCAGTGGTGATGCTCATCTTCACGTATGCCGATGTAGTATACTACCCTGGATTCGCTACAGCCGTGCATCGCTGCATCAAATCTGCTGCCCGTTCTATCCACAACCTCCGCCGTCGAGATACAACTGAAGTCGTTCGAAACTCTATTCTTGGAATCGATCTATCGCCCAACTACCGGCTGAGAATATACTGCTTGATGAGGCAAGCGTACCATGGAAATTTGCCTGATTGCCTCCAACAGCATTTACAACGTGGACAACAACAGCGGACGCGATCTTTCGTCATACCAAGGCACACAAATAGTAGTGGCAAAAGTGTACCGGTATACGGAGCAACATGCTGGAACAACCTACCAATCGACGCTAAGGTGAAATCAACAACAGCTTCCTTTAAGGATTGTACCCCATTTGGCATAAGATCGCTTGGCATAATATTATTAGGCATAGATGTCATTTGGCATAAAGGCGGTTTGGCATAAAGGCCGTTTGGCATAAAAGTCATTTGGTATAAAGGTCATTTGGCATGATGGTTATTTGACATAATAACTGCACTGAAACGAATACTTTAGACGGAATATTTTTTTAGCTGGCTGATAGGACTGCAGCTTAGAGCCGTCCCGCATGATAAAATTTGCAAAATCGGACGAATTAGCCAGCGTTGCCAACATTTTTCAAAAAAAACTGGAACCTTTCTTGAAAAAAACTGGAGAAAACAGGATGCTCGAAAAAAAAACCCACATTACCCTTGTCATGTTTCAGTCAACGATTCAATGAACATAATTTTTAGTAAACACGTATGTTCCATACCTCCTTTCACTGAAAATTTCAGTCAGTTTTTTGATATTGTCGTACAAATTAAAAAAAAATTTAAAACTCTAATTTGATTGTAATTGTAATAGTTAGTCGAATTTTACTGTTTTGAAGGTTTCAATCTACACATCCTCAAAATCCTAAATTTAAGACCATTTGCTAAACTTGAGGATGCGCTTAAACCTTTTTTTTAGATACCACTATAGCAATTAGATTTGAATTCAACAAATGGTCATCAAAATATTAGACACAATGTAGTTTATTATTTATGTTTAAGTAAAATTCATTTGAAATCGAACCATTTGTATATTCCCGAACCGTTTTACTCACCAGTGGTATAAAAAGAGCTCAGGTTACGGTGGATTAAAATCTTATTCTGGAGCACTCGGCATCATCCCATGGCTTGCTTGAAAATTCTATGAATCAAGTTACAATTTGTGAGAAAAAAAAACTAAATATATGAATATTTTAAAAAAACTGGCTCAATTTCAAAAAACTGGAATATTTTTCCGATTGTCTGTTTGACTGGATGCTGTAAAAACTGGAAGAATCCAGGTTAAACTGGAAGGTTGGCATCACTGTTAGCAACTGTCTGCCAAGTAAACACCAGTCATCAGGAGGAGGACTAAATTTTGCGCCTATTTGTCTTGAAGTGTGTAACGTCAAGTCCTCTATTTTGTCTAGTCCAATGTATCAAGCTCCTAACAACGCGTGTTAAATCGTCAGCGATGCAATTAAATATTCGCATCGATTCCGCTTCTGTCTTGTTCCTGATCTCCTCTTGGGTCCCCTAGGTCTGAAGCGGATCAATCGACTATTAACCGTTATGTCTCCGATGCGGTACCCGGGTACCTTTTTAGGTTTCAATTCATGAAATTCCTATGTTTTATCCATAGCTGGAAATTGAAACTTTGTGACATCTTAGAACTTCACTAAGTCAAGCTATTGGGTTAATAATATTGTTGATATAATAAGGGGGAGTTAGGAGGGGCTCCTAATTTTTTTTTACTACGTAACAGGCCAACGTGGGTACACGGGTACCCACAAAACTGAAATACCAATAACTAAGGTAATATCCAACCGCTTTCGATACCTTTGGGTGTTTTGGATTCAAAAAATCATCCGCTTTTGGACTTGGTAAAAATGAATCGGGTTACTTCATTCGGTTTCCGGGAATCCGGATTTCCGGAAGCAGGTTCCACTACTGGGATACTATTTGTGAACTTCAATGGAATACTAGCAATATAGGAATCAAAATTCTTGGAATTGCATCAGTTGGCTGTATCTCGTGGTTTTGGAACCATTTGGTGATTTGACCACGGAACGGACATTCCGGAGCAGGTTCCCGTGAGGCCGTGAGTGGCCATTCCATTTCAATTCCATTTTTTAAATTGCCATAGGGTCCCGTAACAATAAATACCAGACTTCCGAGACAATTTGAAGAGTTTTGATATTAATATTGCTAGGACATTATTAAAATTCCACACCAGATCGACTTTTCAGTTTCAATCGTCGCAACTGGGATGAATCACAACCGACAACCGCGCTCGCTTCCCGTTTGTCACCTACCATTAACACTAGTCCGACTCTAAACACCTTATTCACACCACAAAGCTCCGATCTCGGCCCGAAAACTAATAACTTACACAACGAAACTAAACGTCCATTCACGATCTTCTATCAAAACACGAGAGGGCTCCGCTCCAAGACCAGGCAACTCTTTGGAGCACTTTCGATTACTGATTATGACGTTGTGGTGTTTACTGAAACATGGCTCAACGACATTATACTTAATACTGAGCTGACCGATGAGTATGCAATATATCGTTGTGATCGAAATTCTTCCATAAGCCGGCACAGCCGTGGTGGTGGTGTTTTGATAGGTATGAAGAAAAACAATCGAAGCAATATTGTAGCTATCGATGGGGCTGAGTCTCTAGAGCAGATTGCCGTTCGAGTCACATGTGGGAGCGTATCTATCGTTATTTGTGTGATTTACCTACCACCAAATTCCGAGCTCGCTTTATATGAGCAGCATGCCGCCTGTGTGGATAAGCTGCTCAATCACATTGATGATCGCACTAGGGTTGTAGTTCTCGGTGATTATAATTTAACATTGCTAGCTGGAGCTTTGATGACGAAATCGGATGCTTTATCCCTAATAATGCATCCTCTAAGCACGAGCTGTTATTAGTCGAAACTATGATCACTTCTGGTTTACAACAAGTAAACTACCTGACAAATGACAATGGGAGATTACTTGATTTAGCCTTTGTAGGTAGTGCCAGTGGTTTTGAAATCCTAGAACCACCCGTACCGCTAATGAAATTGGATCGTCATCATCATCCGTTTGTATTGACCATTGAGACTCTGTATGGTTCACCAGTGATTGACGATGTAGATGTGTGGTATGATTTTAATCAATGCGATTACGACGAGCTAAATGCGAGAATATCAAACATCAATTGGATTGAAATATTATCACTGGGTACTCTCGACGAGGCTGTGGACAGGTTTTATTGTGAATTGGACTTAATTTTTCAACAACACGTGCCTCTGAGAAGGCGAAAGCGCCTGGTGGAACGATGAGCTGCGCAATTTGCGAAATCGGTTAAGGAAGGCTCGTAAACGATTTTCCGGACAAGAGGTGAAGATGATAAATCGTTTGTGCCAGATTTAGAGCGACAAATTCAATCATTGAAAGCATCTTGCTTTCGATCATACGTTTCACGACTTGAGAGTAACAAGAAGGGCGAACCGAAGCAAGTTTTGGCTTATTTGCGGAACAAAACATCCACCCTTGGATTTCCTGAAAACGTGAGCTACCGTGACAGGACCTCAACGACACCTGCAGAGTCAGCAAATCTATTCTCGTCTTTCTTTCAAAGTGTGCTAAGTAATAACCCACCACCTTTGTCTAAATCGTACTTGAGTAGTCTGCCGACGTTCTCCTTGAATTTGCCTGTAACATCTTTCACCGAACGCGAAGTGTACACCAATCTACATGGTGTTGACGGTTCAAAGGGACCAGGATCGGACGGAATACAACCGTGTTTCGTCAAGGAATGCTCTTCATCGTTAGCTGTACCGATATCCATGCTTTTCAATCACTCTCTTGGTGAAAGTATTTTTCCCGTCAAGTGGCTTTGAGTGGCTTTAATAACACCAATTCATAAAGCCGGTAATGTCCATGACGTCATAAATTACAGGGGAATTTCAATCCTGAGCTGCCTTCCAAAAGTTTTTGAAAGTATGCTGTTAGATATTCTCTGGTCGTCAAACGGTGGGATAACAAAATTCTCACAAGTTTCCTATCTCATGCCTCCACGCGAGTCTAAGTCTATTGATGACATTTGGTCCTTAAACCGGCGACGACTGGGTGCTATCAGCCTTCTGCCAATAGTAGCAGGATGAGAGGGTGCGAACAGATCTAGTCGAGAAACCATTGCCGTAAAAATGAATAGTTGATAGGAAATTAGCCCCAATAACACTTTAATTTGACTAGTATCGATGATCTCGGGTCAATACGTATTGAAAATTCGCCGCGTCTGTTTTTATGAACCTAATTTCAAGCTCCGTTATTGCTGACAAGCCCGTGCATCAGGTTAACAATCCTTTATATATACCTTCAGTGTTCGTTATTATCACTCGTATACTTGTATTCCACAAGCAATCCGTTATGGAAAATAAGAAATACTTTCCTTGATTTATAACATCTCGCGCTATTTTTGCCTGTATAATGTGTTATCACTAGGTAGTTTTCAAGCCTATAAATATATCGTAGAGAAGAAGTAGCGAATTCTGTCCAAATACTGTTGCAATAAAGAGTGATCCGGCCCATTACGCAGATCAGATTAGCTTTTCTAGGCAAAACTCCCACGGTCGGCTGTGTGGAGTTCAAATTGCTTTTGTTTAGGGATAATATACGCTCGGTAGCCGGCTGCCCAGAGTTTAAAAAGAACCAAAAACTAAACAAAATCTTCTCTTTTTCGAGTGATCGTGCACTCGAAGATTAACTAAACAACTACCTAATAAAATATTCTTTAGAGGTCGTATCGCTTGCTTGGAGCGAATCCTAGACCTGATACCCTTCCAAACGACCAACTCCGCGACATCTATGGAAGAGTCTGATGAATCGTCGTCCTTCCGTTAAGTAGGTGGAGCATCAACACTTCCTGTCTACCTTATCCTTTATGCTTCCCCGTGAACGATGGAGATGGGGGCGGCCGGCAATGATGGCTATCATGCTGTTGAGGTTTTAATATGGGTCGGATTGGTATGAATTCCTACTTACCATTTCCTAAGCAACTCTTATTAGATAATCAGCAGTCAAACATGATGAAGTCAGTGTGCAATCCGCCAAAATCATCGTCACAACGCAACGCAACGTATGCTGTTAGATATTCTCTACCCTGCAGTAAAACACATCATCATTACAGATCAGCATGGGTTTGTTAGAAAGCGCTCAACAACGACGAACCTAATGAGCTATAAGTCAACGCTGATTTATAAATTAGAGAAAGGACAACAAATTGATGCAGTGTATGTAGATTTCTCCAAAGCCTTCGATCGCCTTCCTCATCAGCTAGCTGTTGAAAAGTTAAGGCGAATCGGATTTCCGGACTGGCTGACGGATTGGATCTTCTCGTACCTTACAAACCGCAGTGCATCTGTGCGACTTGGAACTATACTTTCAGACCAATTCGACATCACATCGGGTGTACCTCAAGGCAGTCACCTTGGACCTCTTCTCTTCGTGCTCTTTGTGAATGACATTTGTAGCGAATTGACATCGTGTAATGTGATGTACGCAGATGATCTGAAAATTTATCGCATCATAACTACTCTGGTAGATTGTTGTGCACTTCAGATGGACATAGATAGGATCATGAGTTGGTGTGATAGAAACGGAATGACTATAAACATTCAGAAATGCAACATAATCACATTCACACGAATACTCTCGCCAATTACGTTTGAGTATGCAGTGAGCGCTGCCCCAGTAGAACGAGTTTCATCAATCAAGGACCTTGGTGTTACACTTGACCGTAAGCTACGTTTCATCGAACACTTCAATGCAGTAACTGCTAAAGCCTATGCAGTACTAGGACTCATCAAACGAAACACCCAAGATTTCAACGACACTGAAGGCACTGTACATCAGTCTGGTACGCAGCATTCTAGAGTATGGAGTTATCGTTTGGGCCCCGTTTCACACCGTACACATTAATCGCGTGGAACGGGTGCAAAAGAGCTTCGGCCCTTCGACGGCTTCCCTGGCGAAATCGATTTGAACTACCACCGTAAGAGCATCGTTGTGCTCTTATCAACCTGCCTACGCTACGAAACAGGAGAGTTTTTCTGCAGCGACTTTTTGTGTTCGATCTTCTCGCTGACAACATTGACTGCCCTCTGCTTCTCGCTAAGCTGGACTTCAATGTTCCTGGTAGGTCTCTGCGGAGAATGGAGTTCTTTCGGCGCTCTACTCATCGCACGCAGTACGGCCAGAATAACCCGGTAGATGTATGCTGTCAGCTCTTTTTATCATTTTGACTTTAATTTAAGTAGAGAAATGTTCAAATTGAAAATAGGTTTAAGTTAGTATAGTATTTCAGTCTATACGAAAATTATTAATTCGAAAACAAAAAACGCTTTTAATCTACCTAACAGTGTGATGAGACATTTCTTATAACTCTTATCACTCTCTTCGGATATTATATCGTTTGAGAACATTTAGAACTTGATGCTTCGCGATGTTTTTGATAACACATACTACATGGGATAGTGGCAGGACTCAGAGAATCGCTCAAATCAGCATAGGACAACATCAGTGCTAGAAATCTCAAACCAAATCAATGGGAAAGCGAAAAAATGGCCCATGAAATTGACATACAAACGAATTATTGCTAATACTATGTTAATAAAATATCTAAATTTCTCAATCAATGCACTGTGGTGGGAAAACTGAATTTTCCTAAAGGGGTTATATATTGTACTGAACCAAAAAAATCGAAATTTTTTTGAATCGATTTGAAGTTTATACTTTACTCAAATTTCCAACGCGACTGAGAACTAAGAAACCAACGCTTTTTCTTGAAAAAAGCAATACTAGCAGTGACACCATTCAAAGAAAATCAACAGTGAATATCTCCAGACTTGGTTTTCTATTTAAGAACTATTGTGTTTTTTACATCCTAGATTACATGATTCAGTGATCGAAACCCAAAACTTCATAAATTATTTGAAATTATTAAATTAAAATTTGTGTTTGCTATTGAAATTGACAAAATGATAGTATATATGGTATATAGCCCCTTCGGCGATTGTTTACTTTTTCGGTCGGACCTATCAGCATTGAAGTATCGCCCTTACGTTTTTTTACAATACCAATTTTACAATTGGTGGGGGTTTGGTGAAAATCGATCTTACTGTCCAAACGGCATAATTCCGAAACCGTAATTTTTGATGTTTTAAAATTATGCAGAATTAATTTTTCAGAAAATAGAAACAGAGTTCGTGTCTTTAGCGAATTTGTTGAGACTTTATTGTAGTCATCAATATTAACCTGAGAAAATTCACCATAAATACTTCTTGGACGATATACCGTCAAAATTATTTTATCAAATGATGCGCTGTTTAACGTTTGTAAAACTCATCGAAGATACTAAACCTCCGAAATTGGCGGTTTCAAAATGATGTTATCTTGACCTTAAATTACTGTTTTTGTACATTTGACCTATACATATAATACAACAAATTCTCATCAAAATCGATCAGGACCTGCTAGAGTCGAATGGAAATCGTCATTTTTCATAAATTTCTCTCTACATTCGGAAAGTGTTATCCTCGTTATTAATCATATTACGTTTTCGTCTCAACTCGACGCATTCCCAAAATAAAAACCTGTTTTAATGCACCTAGTGGTGCAATTGTGCTTTTCTCATTTGTCCAGACTACGATTCCATGGCTGGTTAGGTTCAATGCAATGGTGGAAATGAATATTACATGTTCAGTACGATTTGCACATACATCGACAGCCACGATCTTGAGATACTATGTGATACTGAAACATCGCTTGAAACCAGCGGCGGCTCATGGAGAAAGATCCGGGAGGTCCTGGTCCTGCCGAAAATTTTCAACTTGTTAAGAAATTTTGAACTAGTTTTAATTTTAAAGTAGCAACCCCTCACTGCATACTCCCTCCGGGCCGGTATGGTTGACGATTTTTAGAGTGATTGCATAACCTTTCTATATGAGAAAGGCAAAAATTATTATTTTTTTAGAGTTTACATCAAATCTCAATGTTTCATGCATTTTAAAGTCCTTTGGCATCAAAAATACAAATTTGATTTTGCAAATTTTTCATTTCAGTTTATATGGGAATTTGCTGTGTGATTGCACTCTTCAACTCGTAACTCCGGAACCGGAAGTCCAATCAATAAAAAATTCAATTGCAGCCGATGGGAAGGTTGTACCTTTCATTTGAGACTAACTTTGTGCAAATCGATCCAGCCATCTCTGATTAACAAAGGTCACATGTTTTTCCACATACACACACACACATACATACACACACAGACATTTTTCGATCTCGACGAACTGAGTCGATTGGCATACGACACTCGGCCGGTCGGGAATAGATTGACGAATTTTAGAGTGAATGAGAAAGGCAAAAACATTTTTAGCAAATGTTGAAAGTTATGTATTTGTTTTGGTGAGCAGTTCTATGTTTCATAGACATTAAATCAATTTTAAATTCGCTTTCTATTAAATAAAAACCCTTATAACAGTACATCTCTACAAAAGCGAGCTCAATTTGAAAAGAAATCTGAAGATTATGATTGATTACAGAACTCTGGAATTTTCTATTGGAATGTTCTCAGGTAGGAATTTGATAGTGATGCTATTTGACAACTGTGGAATCAAGACCAATAGATCAGTCACATATCAGGACCCCATTCCGACAATTTATCAAAAGTCCTCATGATGTTTACAACAACAGGTTATCAATCTACGGATCAGATAATTGTTATTGTAATATTGAATTAAATCAGTCAGCATCAATAAATTTTCAACTTCAATCCAATTTTTTGTCGTGACTAACGACTTACCTTTCAATATAGGGGCCCCTTTTCAAAATTTCGGAAGAAAAATGATGTAGAATTTTGAACGCTTATATCTTTTGTTGTACTGAATGGATTTATTCAATTTCTTCGGCATTTTGTCGAAAATATTTGTACCAATGTTGTATTAAATTTTGGAATATGTAGGACATTTATTATCAACGGAAAAATAGTGTTTTCACAAATCTTTCGAAAACGATTCGGAAAAGTGAAAATTTTCAGCCCATCCCGCACAGAGCCGTCAAAATGGTGCAGCAAATGAACAATAAAATAATGAAAAGTTGATATATAGGTCCACTACATGTTTGTTCCTTTGATTATTCGTATTGTGTTACTTGACGAGAGCAGTTGGTGGGGGAAAGCCGGCATATTAGTTTTGGTTATGCCATTAGAAGCCGGACGGAAAGGAAAGGCTCATGCACGCCACGAGAACGAGCGAGAAAGCGATAGTAGTGCATATTAGCGAAAGCGTTACGTACATTTTGAACCTTAATAACTTTTCTTCTACTAAACGGATTGCCAATCTTGTTTCATAAATCGGAAGGAAAACGTTCAACTCTTGCTACCGATACGTTGTTTGCTATATAAAATTTCGACATAGATCTTTCATTAGGGCTTAAATCGCAAATGTAAACAAACTGCGTTTTCGCTATTATGACATTATGCGACAAAAATACTACAAGATTGAGGTGAAAATTAGTTAAAATGGTTTTTAGTTCGATTTATAATTAAAGAAAACAAAACGGCCAAACATGCATTTTCTTCGAGATTTCGACTTAGGCCCTTCTTCTCATATGGAATATAAAGGCTAAACTTACATTTTTTGACAGAACCGGGCGTACGGTTATTATTCACAAAATTATTCTTTAAACGGCGGTTCTATTATATAAATGATAAGCAATATCTACTAGGATCATGTCTTCTCGATAGTTGTTGCACATAAACATTCGAATATTTCGATATTTTCATGAAATTCGAAGCAAAGATGCACGCGCCCTATCATTTACATTGGGTTTCTATGCGCCCATTTGCTGAGCCCTATTAAAAAGTATACTGTCAAGCTCGCCCATTTACCCAGCCCTACCCAGCAAGACAGAGTCAGTTTAGCCCTTTTACCGCGCCCTTCTGAAAATTATGTACACCGTTTAGCCCTTCCGCAAATGGTGGTTGCTGAAGGGCGAAATCACGACTGGGTTGCAAATTGGGCGTAAGCATTTTTTTAGTTTCTACCCACTAAAAGCACATAGGAATTAAATTCTTTGTTATATTGTCATAAGGTTTAACCAAAGATGCTTCCGGAAAAACATGGTCGTAAAGTAATTTATACCTACAATAAAAACTACATTTAGAAAAGCATCGCCGTATATTGAAACTGATTTTTCTCCATTTGAGTACATTGCGACTTTGGCCCTATTGAAAGATCTGTGTCGATTTGTTTAAATAGTTCAAAAACTACTTTAAATGAGAATCAACATTAATGATAAAACCTATAAATAGGGGTGTCGCAGCTTTTCTCAAAGCCAGACGTGTGTAAGACGTAGCGCATAAGAGACGTGCGTGGTCGTGAGAAGCTGCATCGGACGACCAATCAAATCGGCTACCACCGTAGAGAAGAAAAACGTTGGTGGAGGTGGTTACTACCGCCTTTTCAGTGACTGCGTTTCTTAGCCTTTGGCTTTTTGGCCTTCTCACCACAGAAGGCCAAAAAGCCAAAGGCTAAGAAACGCAGTCACTGAAAAGGCGGTAGTAACTGCCACTAAAAATGCCACCAAAACATCGAAGGCTGCAAAGCGTACTCATTCGGTGTGAGCTGCGAAAGGGGAAAGATCGTATGGATGTACGCAGTAAAAACAATCGTCGACAAGGTTTGAATTGTTTTAAAAGATTCCCGTCTTGTATCAACATAGTTATCCACAAACCGTCCTTATTAGGACGAATGCAAAATGGAAAAAGAATTTAATTAGAAAGTTTCTTTTATTAACTAGTATTAAGTTGCGCTTGGTAATTCTGTACTTTTACCAGTGAATCATAAGAAAATATTTTTCTAATCTACAAACCCGAAGGTTTTTGCAAATCCTTCCAAGAAAATCAGTGAATGTGGCAACTCTGCCACTAAGCGAAAGCTACACCAAAACGAATGATGAAAATATTTTCATTTATCGAACAAAAGGCCTTCCATCTGCATTGTAAAGTCAATAAATAGGAACAGTTTGATGAAAAGTGTGCTCATTCGGTGTGAGCTGCGAAAGGGGAAAGATCGTATGGATGTAAGCAGTAAAAACAATCGTCAGCAAGGTTTGAATTGTTTCAAAAGATTCCCGTCTTGTATCAACATAGTTATCCACAAACCGTCCTTATTAGGACGAATGCAAAATGGAAAAAGAATTTAATTAGAAAGTTTCTTTTATTAACTAGTATTAAGTTGCGCTTGGTAATTCTGTACTTTTACCAGTAAATCATAAGAAAATATTTTTCTAATCTACAAACCCGAAGGTTTTTGCAAATCCTTCCAAGAAAATCAATGAATGTGGCAACTCTGCCACTAAGCGAAAGCTACACCAAAACGAATGATGAAAATATTTTCATTTATCGAACAAAAGGACGGCCTTCCATCTGCATTGTAAAGTCAATAAATAAGAACAGCTTGATGAAAAGTGTGCTCATTCGGTGTGAGCTGCGAAAGGGGAAAGATCTATGGATGTAAGCAGTAAAAACAATCGTCAGCAAGGTTTGAATTGTTTCAAAAGATTCCCGTCTTGTATCAACATAGTTATCCACAAACCGTCCTTATTAGGACGAATGCAAAATGGAAAAAGAATTTAATTAGAAAGTTTCTTTTATTAACTAGTATTAAGTTGCGCTTGGTAATTCTGTACTTTTACCAGTGAATCATAAGAAAATGTTTTTCTAATCTACAAACCCGAAGGTTTTTGCAAATCCTTCCAAGAAAATCAATGAATGTGGCAACTCTGCCACTAAGCGAAAGCTACACCAAAACGAATGATGAAAATATTTTCATTTATCGAACAAAAGGACGGCTTCCACCCAAGCAACACGGTATGTTGATAAGCTGTTTTTACAACACCAATGTCACACGTTAATTTGTGAAAATATTACTGCAGCAAGCGTTATTCAACTGACTGTTATGCAATTAAAAAAGCACAAGAGGCGGAGCTTATAGGCAACATGTTCATTTGTTCCGAATGATATAACAAGAATCATAATAACAACAAAGATTGTTGCAATAATGCTAGCGATTGCTTTGAAAACAACTTTGTCGAAATGAAATGAAACTTAATGTGTTTCATGAAATTGTTATGCAAACAAAGTATAAATATTATGTTCACATTCAAATATGACAATATCATTAATATGGGTGAAAATGTTTAACCAACAAAATTGTATCGAGTAATTTTTGAAAATACTTTGATATTTTTGAAGCGCCTTTAAACAACGTTGATATAAACTCAATAAATTTTGTACTTACTTTGTGAATTATTTATCGTACGCAAAGAACTGTGCTCAAATATGCTTTTTTCGAGAGTAATCAAAAATTTGAAGCATATTAATGATGAAAATTTTGGGTTCCGATCAAAAAATCTATTCATATTAACTGTTCGTCAGCAACTTTTTCGAGAAATAATTAATTCTATCAATAAATATGGCTGTTGTTTTTATTTCTATTATGTTACAAACTGAAGTTGAGTAAATGTTTTATAAGTGCATCCGGAATCAAATTTGCTGACAAGTGTAATAATAATGTCATCTCTAGTTTACGCGATGATGCTTGCAACAAAATTGTTTTAGCTGTGCAGTAGAGTCACAAACACGTTGCAAAAAAACATCAATAATATGTGTCAAAGTTGATTGTTTCAGAAAACATAAGCACCACAAATAAATAACTAAGATGTAACGTGCAGCAGCTGTGTTTCACACATGCAACAGTCATGTTTTTTGCAATTCTGTTGTCATTGTAATGCAACATATAACTTTTGTTGTTTTTCTAGAACATGTTGCAAGTGCTGCTTGGGCATCTGCATTGTAAAGTCAATAAATAAGAACAGCTTGATGAAAAGTGTGCTCATTCGGTGTGAGCTGCGAAAGGGGAAAGATCGTATGGAAGGACCGCAAAATATGACCATCGTCGATTCGAACGAAACTTTGCAGGTGTGTTCGCTGTATGAATCTCCATGATATTCTCTGGCAATTGGAATATTTTGATACAAGAGTAATTTTTCAAAATGGCGTAAACGTTTCTACGTGTATGAATTTCGATTTTTTTTTGTTCGATTACTGTATTTTATACAGCAAAACTATCTGAGAACAAGTTACAGGGAATGAATACTTCTGTCCAAAAAAAATATACACTGAAAAAAAATTTTCAAAAAAAACAAAAATTTATGAAAAAATTTAAATTGCGAAAAAACCCATTTTTAATTTTTTTTTTATTTTGTTACCTAAAACCTAAAGAGAAAAGAAACATTTTGATTGTGATTGCATGATGGAGAAAAAATTGGTAAAAAAGTTTTTCTAACAATAACTTCGTACATGTTTTTAAATTTCATACTAATTGACATACAAAATTGTAATTTTATTACAGAATATAATTCTAAGCACCATTTAAAATCAAAATGCATTTAACAAAAATCTTCCAAAATGCGATAGTTTTCAAGATATTTGAAATTTTGCTACTTCAAAAACAATTAATTCGTGAAATTATGTTTTTTTTAAGTTATTCGCGTTACCCCATCAAAAATGTCAAAAATTTAATGTTTATCGTTTTAAAGACGAAAAAGCAACCTTTTTAGTGTATTTGGATCATGGAGAAGCTTTCAATAAAAAAGTTTTCTTAACAACAACTTTTGACATTTTTTTATAATTCTTACTATTTGCAGTCAAAAATACAATTTTCTTTTTGAATATGATTCTAAACGCCATTTTAAATCGAAATGCACTTAACAAAATTTTTCTAAAATGTAGTAGTTCTCGAGATATTTTAACTTTTGTTTTAACAACACAATTATTTTGTTTTATTACGACCTTTTCATCAGTTAGTCGCGTTTCTCCATCAACAATAATAGGTTTTTCAAAAGGCCCGTAAACTTTCGTGCAACTTTTTCTTTGACATCAAGGCGATATTGTAAACCATTTGCAAGTTACATGAAAGCAACCAAAATATATTTCAACCATAGGGTCTGTTGATTAAACTATATAGCTGAATCATATGTTGGTTGTTTTCATGTAACTTTAAAATGTTTCACAATATCGCCTTGATGTCAAAGAGAAAGTTGCAGGAAAGTTTACGGGCCTTTTGAAAAACCTATTATTGTTGATGGAGAAACGCGACTAACTGATGAAAAGGTAGTAATAAAACAAAATAATTGTGTTGTTATAACAAAAGTTAAAATATCTCGAGAACTACCACATTTTAGAAATTTTTTGTTAAGAGCATTTCGATTTAAAATGGCGTTTAGAATATTCAAAAAGAAAATTGATTTTTGACTGCAAATAGTAAGAATTATAAAAAAATGTCAAAAGTTGTTGTTACGAAAACTTTTTTATTGAAAGCATCTCCAGGATCCAAATACACTAAAAAAGTTGCTTTTACGTCTTTAAAACGATAAACATTAAATTTTTGACATTTTTTGTTGGGGTAACGCGAATAACTTTTAAAAAGAGCATAATTACACGAATTAATTGTTTTTGAAGGAGCAAAATTTCAAATATCTCGAAAACTATCGCATTTTGGAATATTTTTGTTGAATGCATTTTGATTTTAAATGGTGCTTAGAGTTATATTCTGTAATAGAATTACAATTTTGTATGTCTATTAGTATGAAATTTAAAAACATGTACGAAGTTGTTAGGAAAACTTTTTTACCGATTTTTTCTCCATCATGCAATCACATTCAAAATGTTTGTTTTCTCTTTAGGTTTTTGGTAACAAAATATAAAAAATTTAAAAAAATGGATATTTTCGCAATTTAAATTTTTATCATAAATTTTTGTTTTTTTGAAAAATGACACAACATTTTTTTCAGTGTATATTTTTTTCAGACAGAAGTATTCATTCCCTGTAACTCGTTCTCAGATAGTTTTGCTGTATAAAATACAGTAATCGAACAAAAAATTTATGAAATTCATACACGTAGAAACGTTTACGCCCTTTTGAAAAGTTGCTCTTGAGTCAAAATAATCTTATTACCTGTGGAAAATATTTAGTCTTGCATGACGGTGAAACGTGTAAAGTTTCATTGGAATCTAAGATGGTCGGTCACGATTTTAAAGATATTCGGACGGATCTTCGTGGAATTCCTCTACTGCTCTATTTTTCAACGATGTATTTCGCTTTTTGGGCACATTTTGTGAGCAAATAACAAGCCTGATTCTAGAAATTTTTGTGGCTTTTATTAACTTCGTTCCACTAGTACGTCTCAAATTTTTAGTTTTTCTCGATAATTCATGGCTTTTCCCCAGCTGTCAATACGCGACATCATTTATGAACGGCCCTTGGTAATATCTTTAGAGCAGACAATCCAATGAAAAATAGGATTGACAGGATTATTGTGCCCCTTGTTGCACATCTTTCTGATTGTTGTACATATTAAGAATACGAATCATGTGTTGAATGATTCTAAGAAGCATACACACTCAAATTAGATTTTTCAGTTCGGTAATTCTTTTGACAAATGTTTCGGTAAATATCAAAAGATAACCGGTTTTTCCGTAAACATGATTTATTTGACAGAAAATACGTCAAATTTTACTGAACAGTTTGTTATATACAAACGGTTTTACCAAAATCTGTTATTAAAAGATGGGTTGGTAATGCAAAGCATAAATTGACATAATTTCAATGATTGTTCCTTTATGAATGAAATGACAAATTTTCAGGTCAACGCGGCAATAACTTTGCAATTTATAGAACAATTTTATATTTTTAGTTATCATATATTAACTGTCATCTCTTCCAAACAACTTAACCCTCTGCTGCCAACCACGTGGTTTTGCAGGGTTAAGGAGAATCATTGTAAAATGTCCAATACATGATTTTATGTTGTTACCTCCACTAAAACCACTTCAGAACACTCCCACCTGTCATACATGTACATTGTCTGCATCTTGAAATCATTATATGAAATTATTGACCTGTATTCAACGCGGAGAACTCGGTAATAAAATTGTTTTGCTGAATATACTAACGAACGGGATCCCCAGGAAAATTTCGCTGAGCCCGGTGAATCGAACTTAATGCGTAAAATTTAGCCATTTGAAAGAGATACAAGCAGAATTTTAAGAATATGAGCATCGCGGTTATGTCCCGGACATTACCCGCCCCTAGTTTTTCGCTAAGCGTGTTCATTTCTGTACGGAAAAGATTCCAATGGTTGTTTCGAGAGATTTTAACATTGATATTTCAAAGCAAGAAAATTGTTCATTTCATGAATGAATGTCTCAACGAGCTTAGAATCCAGCGCATCCCCTATCAACGCAGACGCCAACAACAAAGGTTCTTTTCAGAACCACCATAATTATTATAAAGAATAACTTGAAACATTCCCACATATTTCATTGAGTATCATTCGATTTGAATTACAAGTCAAACGAGTAGTCACGACACTCCGGTTATGTCCTAGACATTACCCACCCATCTTTTTCCATTTTGCATTCGTCCTAATAAGGACGGTTTGTGGATAACTAGGGTAAAGAGCCTATTTTCACCATACTAAGCAGGGTGCCTCACTAATTTATTGATTTCTCGGCCTACAATCAATGGAATGCGTGAAAATTGACATCAACAGCTTTGCTTCGTTGTTAAGAACCAATATAATAACACAAAAGCACTGAAAGCAGTGAAATTCTCGTGTTTGAGCTCAACGAAAACTCGAATCGAAAACCCCTATTGTTGCGCTACCATTTGACTCAATGCGTTGAACAAAGATGGCAGACACTGCTCTAACCAACGGCTTCAAATGGGTAGGGTGATAATAGAAACATGGCGAAAATGGGCTCATCACCCTATGTTTTTACTGCTTACATCCATACGATCTTTCCCCTTTCGCAGCTCACACCGAATGAGCACACTTTTCATCAAGCTGTTCTTATTTATTGACTTTACAATGCAGATGGAAGGCCGTCCTTTTGTTCGATAAATGAAAATATTTTCATCATTCGTTTTGGTGTAGCTTTCGCTTAGTGGCAGAGTTGCCACATTCATTGATTTTCTTGGAAGGATTTGCAAAAACCTTCGGGTTTATAGATTAGAAAAACATTTTCTTATGATTCACTGGTAAAAGTACAGAATTACCTAGCGCAACTTAATACTAGTTAATAAAAGAAACTTTCTAATTAAATTCTTTTTCCATTTTGCATTCGTCCTAATAAGGACGGTTTGTGGATAACTATGTTGATACAAGACGGGAATCTTTTGAAACAATTCAAACCTTGCTGACGATTGTTTTTACTGCTTACATCCATACGATCTTTCCCCTTTCGCAGCTCACACCGAATGAGCACACTTTTCATCAAGCTGTTCCTATTTATTGACTTTACAATGCAGATGGAAGGCCGTCCTTTTGTTCGATAAATGAAAATATTTTCATCATTCGTTTTGGTGTAGCTTTCGCTTAGTGGCAGAGTTGCCACATTCATTGATTTTCTTGGAAGGATTTGCAAAAACCTTCGGGTTTATAGATTAGAAAAACATTTTCTTATGATTCACTGGTAAAAGTACAGAATTACCAAGCGCAACTTAATACTAGTTAATAAAAGAAACTTTCTAATTAAATTCTTTTTCCATTTTGCATTCGTCCTAATAAGGACGGTT
Source organism: Topomyia yanbarensis (assembly GCF_030247195.1). Lineage (NCBI taxonomy): Eukaryota > Metazoa > Arthropoda > Insecta > Diptera > Culicidae > Topomyia > Topomyia yanbarensis. Next base: position 133,928,439 of record NC_080670.1, on the reverse strand, counting down.
TGTGGATAACTATGTTGATACAAGACGGGAATCTTTTGAAACAATTCAAACCTTACTGACGATTGTTTTTACTGCTTACATCCATACGATCTTTCCCCTTTCGCAGCTCACACCGAATGAGCACACTTTTCATCAAGCTGTTCTTATTTATTGACTTTACAATGCAGATGGAAGGCCGTCCTTTTGTTCGATAAATAAAAATATTTTCATCATTCGTTTTGGTGTAGCTTTCGCTTAGTGGCAGAGTTGCCACATTCATTGATTTTCTTGGAAGGATTTGCAAAAACCTTCGGGTTTGTAGATTAGAAAAACATTTTCTTATGATTCACTGGTAAAAGTACAGAATTACCAAGCGCAACTTAATATTAGTTAATAAAAGAAACTTTCTAATTAAATTCTTTTTCCATTTTGCATTCATCCTAATAAGGACGGTTTGTGGATAACTATGTTGATACAAGACGGGAATCTTTTGAAACAATTCAAACCTTGCTGACGATTGTTTTTACTGCTTACATCCATACGATCTTTCCCCTTTCGCAGCTCACACCGAATGAGCACACTTTTCATCAAGCTGTTCCTATTTATTGACTTTACAATGCAGATGGAAGGCCGTCCTTTTGTTCGATAAATGAAAATATTTTCATCATTCGTTTTGGTGTAGCTTTCGCTTAGTAGCAGAGTTGCCACATTCACTGATTTTCTTGGAAGGATTTACAAAAACCTCCGGGTTTGTAGATTAGAAAAACATTTTCTTATGATTCACTGGTAAAAGTACAGAATTACCAAGCGCAACTTAATACTAGTTAAAAGAAACTTTCTAATTAAATTCTTTTTCCATTTTGCATTCGTCCTAATAAGGACGGTTTGTGGATAACTATGTTGATACAAGACGGGAATCTTTTAAAACAATTCAAACCTTGCCGACGATTGTTTTTACTGCTTACATCCATACGATCTTTCCCCTTTCGCAGCTCACACCGAATGAGCACACTTTTCATCAAGCTGTTCTTATTTATTGACTTTACAATGCAGATGGAAGGCCGTCCTTTTGTTCGATAAATGAAAATATTTTCATCATTCGTTTTGGTGTAGCTTTCGCTTAGTGGCAGAGTTGCCACATTCACTGATTTTCTTGGAAGGATTTGTAAAAACCTTCGGGTTTGTAGATTAGAAAAACATTTTCTTATGATTCACTGGTAAAAGTACAGAATTACCTAGCGCAACTTAATACTAGTTAATAAAAGAAACTTTCTAATTAAATTCTTTTTCCATTTTGCATTCGTCCTAATAAGGACGGTTTGTGGATAACTATGTTGATACAAGACGGGAATCTTTTGAAACAATTCAAACCTTGCTGACGATTATTTTTACTGCTTACATCCATACGATCTTTCCCCTTTCGCAGCTCACACCGAATGAGCACACTTTTCATCAAGCTGTTCTTATTTATTGACTTTACAATGCAGATGCCCAAGCAGCACTTGCAACATGTTCTAGAAAAACAACAAAAGTTATATGTTGCATTACAATGACAACAGAATTGCAAAAAACATGACTGTTGCATGTGTGAAACACAGCTGCTGCACGTTACATCTTAGTTATTTATTTGTGGTGCTTATGTTTTCTGAAACAATCAACTTTGACACATATTATTGATGTTTTTTTGCAACGTGTTTGTGACTCTACTGCACAGCTAAATCAATTTTGTTGCAAGCATCATCGCGTAAACTAGAGATGACATTATTATTACACTTGTCAGCAAATTTGATTCCGGATACACTTATAAAACTTTTACTCAACTTCAGTTTGTAACATAGTAGAAATAAAAACAACAGCCATATTTATTGATAGAATTAATTATTTCTCGAAAAAGTTGCTGACGAACAGTTAATATGAATAGATTTTTTGATCGGAACCCAAAATTTTCATCATTAATATGCTTCAAATTTTTGATTACTCTCGAAAAAAGCATATTTGAGCACAGTTCTTTGCGTACGATAAATAATTCACAAAGTACAAAATTTATTGAGTTTATATCAACGTTGTTTTAAGGCGCTTCAAAAATATCAAAGTATTTTCAAAAATTACTCGATACAATTTTGTTGGTTAAACATTTTCACCCATATTAATGATATTGTCATATTTGAATGTGAACATAATATTTATGCTTTGTTTGCATAACAATTTCATGAAACACATTAAGTTTCATTTCATTTCGACAAAGTTGTTTTCAAAGCAATCGCTAGCATTATTGCAACAATCTTTGTTGTTATTATGATTCTTGTTACATCATTCGGAACAAATGAACATGTTGCCTATAAGCTCCGCCTCTTGTGCTTTTTTAATTGCATAACAGTCAGTTGAATAACGCTTGCTGCAGTAATATTTTCACAAATTAACGTGTGATATTGGTGTTGTAAAAACAGCTTATCAACATACCGTGTTGCTTGGGTGGAAGGCCGTCCTTTTGTTCGATAAATGAAAATATTTTCATCATTCGTTTTGGTGTAGCTTTCGCTTAGTGGCAGAGTTGCCACATTCATTGATTTTCTTGGAAGGATTTGCAAAAACCTTCGGGTTTGTAGATTAGAAAAACATTTTCTTATGATTCACTGGTAAAAGTACAGAATTACCAAGCACAACTTAATACTAGTTAATAAAAGAAACTTTCTAATTAAATTCTTTTTCCATTTTGCATTCGTCCTAATAAGGACGGTTTGTGGATAACTATGTTGATACAAGACGGGAATCTTTTGAAACAATTCAAACCTTGCTGACGATTGTTTTTACTGCTTACATCCATAGATCTTTCCCCTTTCGCAGCTCACACCGAATGAGCACACTTTTCATCAAGCTGTTCTTATTTATTGACTTTACAATGCAGATGGAAGGCCGTCCTTTTGTTCGATAAATGAAAATATTTTCATCATTCGTTTTGGTGTAGCTTTCGCTTAGTGGCAGAGTTGCCACATTCATTGATTTTCTTGGAAGGATTTGCAAAAACCTTCATGTTTGTAGATTAGAAAAACATTTTCTTATGATTCACTGGTAAAAGTACAGAATTACCAAGCGCAACTTAATACTAGTTAATAAAAGAAACTTTCTAATTAAATTCTTTTTCCATTTTGCATTCGTCCTAATAAGGACGGTTTGTGGATAACTATGTTGATACAAGACGGGAATCTTTTAAAACAATTCAAACCTTGCTGACGATTGTTTTTACTGCTTACATCCATACGATCTTTCCCCTTTCGCAGCTCACACCGAATGAGCACACTTTTCATCAAACTGTTCCTATTTATTGACTTTACAATGCAGATGGAAGGCCTTTTGTTCGATAAATGAAAATATTTTCATCATTCGTTTTGGTGTAGCTTTCGCTTAGTGGCAGAGTTGCCACATTCACTGATTTTCTTGGAAGGATTTGCAAAAACCTTCGGGTTTGTAGATTAGAAAAATATTTTCTTATGATTCACTGGTAAAAGTACAGAATTACCAAGCGCAACTTAATACTAGTTAATAAAAGAAACTTTCTAATTAAATTCTTTTTCCATTTTGCATTCGTCCTAATAAGGACGGTTTGTGGATAACTATGTTGATACAAGACGGGAATCTTTTAAAACAATTCAAACCTTGTCGACGATTGTTTTTACTGCGTACATCCATACGATCTTTCCCCTTTCGCAGCTCACACCGAATGAGTACGCTTTGCAGCCTTCGATGTTTTGGTGGCATTTTTAGTGGTAGTTACTACCGCCTTTTCAGTGACTGCGTTTCTTAGCCTTTGGCTTTTTGGCCTTCTCACCACCACCACCTCCACCAACGTTTTTCTTCTCTACGGTGGTAGCCGATTTGATTGGTCGTCCGATGCAGCTTCTCACGACCACGCACGTCTCTTATGCGCTACGTCTTACACACGTCTGGCTTTGAGAAAAGCTGCGACACCCCTATTTATAGGTTTTATCATTAATGTTGATTCTCATTTAAAGTAGTTTTTGAACTATTTAAACAAATTTTATATAGCAAACAACGTATCGGTAGCAAGCGTTGAACGTTTTCCTTCCGATTTATGAAACAAGATTGGCAATCCGTTTAGTAGAAGAAAAGTTATTAAGGTTCAAAATGTACGTAACGCTTTCGCTAATATGCACTACTATCGCTTTCTCGCTCGTTCTCGTGGCGTGCATGAGCCTTTCCTTTCCGTCCGGCTTCTAATGGCATAACCAAAACTAATATGCCGGCTTTCTCCCACCAACTGCTCTCGTCAAGCAACACAATACGAATAATCAAAGGAACAAACATGTAGTGGACCTATATATAAACTTTTCATTATTTTATTGTTCATTTGCTGCACCATTTTGACGGCTCTGTGCGTGATGGGCTGAAAATTTTCACTTTTCCGAATCGTTTTCGAAAGATTTGTGAAAACACTATTTTTCCGTTGATAATGAATGTCCTACATATTCCAAAATTTAATACAACATTGGTACAAATATTTTCGACAAAAAGCCGAAGAAATTGATTACATCCATTCAGTACAACAAAAGATATAAGCGTTCAAAATTCTACATCATTTTTCTTCCGAAATTTTGAAAAGGGGCCCCTATATTGAAAGGTAAGTCGTTAGTCACGACAAAAGTGGCGAAAATTAATGCAAAATGAAACTCAATTCTAGTCTTCGCCCCTGGCGAAATCCCATATAGCATTCTTTTGTTTTTATGCGTTTCTATCTTCGCCCCGTTCCACAGTGACCCAGCGCAAAAGGGAGTTTTTTTTATTTCGCCAAAACTATGGATTTTAGCTATGTGCTGTCTCTGAGGAAATTTCTTGAAATGAAACTCCCCTTTTTTCCGATCCTATCAGACCCACTATTAGGGGGAAATTGATCCCCCTAATAGTGTGTTACGAAATTTATTGTCTTCAAATATTCAGACAGAAAAATATTCACTTCAGCAAAGTTGTAGAAAAACATACCACGAAGATTTCTTTCGGAGACTTTTGGTTTTCGAGATATAAGGCGCTGTTTGTTAAAGGTCCCTCAAAACAGTTTTTTCACCACAATTTCTTTTATGGATCGATTTTTAATGTTTTAGAAAGTTATGTAGACAGTAAAATACGCTACCATGCTTGCATTTACAGAGCTATTTGCGTTTTCGAATGAAAATATTCTCACAATCTCTAACTGAAAGTACATTTTTTTGAAATGCTGGAAAAATCAGAGCGCTGCAGACTGCCATCTACCTAAACAGTTGCAGTGAAGATAGTGAGATTCTGCAATCTACATATTTTCGAATCCCGCGCAGTTGCACTAGATTTCTAAAATATGTTATTAACAATTGAATTAAACTACTTTAATAGCATTTTTAAAACATTTCACAAACGTATTGTTTGGTGTTGTACGAATGTATAGGGGAATCCGGGGCTATTCAGATCATTTGCACTGCTTCGATTACATTTTTTAGATCTTTTGCAATAAATTTTTAAACAATGTAGAAACTCCTTACAAAGATTCATGAGATTCATCTGTCAAAATTAATGTTTCAGAATGGCGTTTCCACAAATATGTACGGCAGTCAAAAAGTCTTACGATTTTCTGAGAAATCGAGGGGGCCCCCACGGTCTTGAAAGCCCCGGATTCCCTTATATATTCATGATATGCGCATTCTAAAGAGTACATAAAATATCGAGCAGGTTCGAGCGTTCTCTGCAAGGTAGACAAAACCCATCAAAATACATCCTCTCCATTCATCTTGTTAATAGCTTATAGAGAAACAAGACAAAAATTAATTCAAATGGAAAGTATTATTAGGGTTATTGAAAACAAATCCAACGGAGTTTCTGTCTGTGATTAATATAAGTGAGTAGGGAAACATGGGGAGACTTGACCAAGCGCAAGATTCTATTTTTGACTATAACGTCTTGTATTCGGTTCTTATATTTTTTTCAAAAATATTTTTATACTTGTTTCGATCCCTTAAGATAATTTTAAAAGATTGGAATGAAAAATCCTTTCCTCATAGAAAATATTCCGTAATTAATGGATTTGCATTAAATTGTGTATTTTTTATCAAACCAATGATGGGGAGACTTGACCAAGATTTAATGGGGAGACTTGACCAAATGGCAATAAGCTGAAGAAAAATACATAATTCCTGACATGATAATCTCACCTCAAACATCAGACTAAATATTTTAGTATTAGTAAACAAAGTTAGCAGTAATATGACTGATTTCGTGACGTGTGAACATGCAATATAAGCAGTACAGTTAATCCTTAAAAAGAAATTCATAAAAAATCGAAATTTATGAAATGTAACCCTTCTATATTTTTTACTGCTACCTAATGATCTCGACAATATGGAAAAATGTCATTATTTTTTGTTGTGATTTTTCGAAATTCTTCCCCGCAGTGGGGGACATAACCAAAAAAAAACTATCACAGAAAAGCTTTTTTAACTTTTGAAAAATTAAATTAAAAATTCTGCAAAAAATCATGAACACGCACAATAACTTTGCACATTATATCTCATCGACTTTTGAAGGCTTTTACAGAGATTTATGTAGGTTTAGCTGAAAACCTAGTCAAGTCTCCCATGTTCCCCTATCTGAAGTCATTTTGGAAATATTCGAAATATTTGAACGAAATGCTTTTGTTACTTCTAGTCTACTACAAAAAATCTAACTGTTCCACGATTTACTGAAAAAATATCAGCTGACATTTCGAAAATAACTTTCAAAAAAAGAGTTTCCAAATGCATTTCATGGTAGAATCAGACAATCTTCACTGTAACTATCTTGGTAGAGGGATGCTTTGGGGTGTCCTAATTTTTCAAGCATTTAGAGCATTTTTCTAGTAATTTCATTTAGTTAACGAATGGTTGATCCCTTTCACCCGTTGTAGATGGAAACTGGACAATCTTAAATCCAAAACCGTAAATAGATAGAATGAATACAGGCGTTTTTAAGTTAATGTATTATTTCTTTAATACTTGGCTATTGACAACACAACCTGGGTTTGTCTAATCTTTTCTCTATTGCCTATTCTGTGATATTGTAGCATGATAGAATTCGTGAAATTGTGCCTGGAAGCACGGGGGCGAAACAATAGAACAAGAGGGGGGCGAAGATAAAATTTGGGGGGACGAAAATTAAAACAGATCTTGATTCAGAATATTATTATTTTTCCGTTAATTGAATGTTTTTTATAACTTTCAATCAGGATTAATTGTTATTATATGATACCTGAAAAGAATGATAAAATCAAATTAGTTATACTAGTTCAATAGTGTTATAAATTCACGGTTTTTTGAAAACAAATGATTTAGGGGGCGAATTATAGTACATCTACCCTACCACTAAACTATTCAATTACAAAAACTTAATTCATTGAAAACAGCAACCAACTAACGAATAGCAAAAACACTTTCATTTTATAGACCGCCATTAAAAACTAAGTTTCTTTAAGGAATAAATATTTCCGGTGATACCAGTCGATGTGTGTATGTAAATCTACTGCAGAAAAATTTAATTTTTAAAAAATGTTGCGCAATAATTTGAATAAAAAATTTTTGTTCACATTGTGTCCAATCACGGAGTTGTCTGTCTCATTACAACAAAACATGTAAAACGACCTTCAATCATTAATGTGGATATTAGTCCACAATATAACCATGCCGCCATTTTGAATTTCTAATTTACGACGCAATTCAAGTTTCGTTGGAAATATATGCCTATTTAAATATGCATGCTTTTAAATGCTAAATCATCGTGAAAATAACACCATATTGGGATGCAAAATGACGACGAATAACAATTTTTAATTTCTACACAACTTTTTGATATCAAAAATACCCTTTTTTTATTTCAATTATAGAGGTTTTAACCTTAAGGTCATTCGCCTCTTCGGGTTAGAAAAATCTCTTAGGAAAAATTTCTAACCCTATGTGTGGGGTCGGGACTCGAACCCAGGGGCGCTGCGTACAAGGCAATCGATTTACCAATACGCTACGCCCACTCCCAAAAATACCCTTGTTTCATGATATTTTTTACCATTAAAACGTTTTTGAATACCAGTAGTATTGAATATAGCTCGCCATTTCAGATTTTAAATGACGGCAGGCATCAATTTGCGATCTTTTGACACATTTCTTATATTTAAAATGTCCATGTCGCGTGATTCTAGATGACAGAATATCTTGAATATACCGTCATCTTAAATTGCTCTGCTATCATAGGTATAAAAATAGCGGAGGCCATTAAATTTCCTTTTACTTTCGATTTTTGGGCAGTTTCCCATACCAAACATACCCATACTGCAAACTACCTGATGATAAATCATTATGAAAATGTCGCAATATTGAGTTAAGGAACGCCATTCATGACCACGGACATAATTTATTTGAACAGAAATATGTCTGAAGACATTTTTTCAATTACCGAAAAGATACCTTATATTATAAAGAAATTTGTTTAGAATTCTTAATAAAAATACTAGCAGCACTAGCACTAGGGTTCGCAGTACCGACCCCTTTTTGACCAGAACCGGTACTACGGTACTGAAGCCCTCAGTACCGGTAAAGTACCGGTACTCGATTTTTTTTTTTAATATTCGAAATAAGCTTCAAAGTGAAATTGAATGCTCAAATTGATGACCTTATTCTCAGATGATTGATTTGTGCTGATCAAAAAAGTATGTTTATTGTTTTCAATTGATTCGGAATGGCATGACTCATTTCAACAGAAAATATTTTTCGTATGCGGCACCTTCTTTTATTTCAAAATCTAGGCCACTTTGAAATCAATAACTGCTAAGCGGTGTGACTTTTGCCGACTTCAACAGATGGTAAATGTAAGAAACTATCAACAACAGTAAATCAAAGCGAGAATGGCAGTAAATCCGAGCAGGTTATTCGCAGTTCCTCTCTTGATTTTCTGTAAATTGGTTTCGACCTGCATACCAAGGCTTCTTGCTTTCCTGTAAACTATGGAGTTTTGCTGAATTTCCCGATCACCAATAATTACAAATCGCTCCGTTTGGAGTAGTTCGCCAATTCTAAAATTGTTAGCTACTAAATCGCTGTTCGTTATTTTATAAATAAAGGTTAAAGAGCAAACCAAATACATGACTTAGACCATAGTCTTATTACGCGCCACCCAGTGAATTATGAAACCTATCAGAATGTCGCTAATAAAAAAATTCAAGGCAAATTTTTACGTCTCTTACGCTAGATGTGAATGTATTGAAATTTAGTACAAAATCGGGTAATTGTTTACTTTACCTACTTTTCCCCCTGTAAGTGGAAAACATGTTTTTCTTTCGTGAATATGCTAGTTTAGTGTTGCAGATTCATAAAAAAGAGGCGGAAAGCGAAAACTTTTTAATAATTTATTAATGAGACTAAAAATAAGTTCCACCTACTAACCTTGCACATAGGGTTATTGTGCTCCCGAAAGTAAGGTTTTTGGCGAAGCTAGTTTAATGCGGCTTGTCATCAGAAACGCAAGCAAACCTGTGATCCACTCGTTTGTCCGGTATACTCAAACATAGGGGCTATCCCTAGTTTAAGTCCGACTTAGCGGCAGCGAAGTCGGACAGCACCTAATTGAAACGATGTGGCGTAGCCACATTAGGCAGTGACAATAATTTAATTTTTGCTGATGAATACAATCCTATTGTTACTAAATAAAACATTGTTAATGCCTAATGTGGCTACGCCACATCGATTTTTTTCTCATGCTGTCCGACTTCGCTACCGCTCAGTCGGACTTAAACTAGGGATAGCCCCTATGCTTGAGTATACCAGGCAAACGAGTGGATCACAGGTTCGTTTACGTTTCCGATGACGAGTACGAGGACTACGGCTGTGCGGCATAGCCGCATTAAACTAGCTTCGCCAAAAACCTCACTTTCGGGAGCACAATAACCCTATGAACAAAGTTATTAGGTACAACTTACTTTAAAGCTAATTAATGAATTATTAAAAATTTTCGCTTTCCGCCTCATTTTTATGAATCTACAACACTAAACTAGCATATTCACGAAAGAAAAACATGTTTTCCACTTACAGGGGGAAAAGTAGCTAAAGTAAACAATTACCCAAAATCGTTTAAATTTAATTTCGACAAAATAAAGCAGGAAAGGAAGTGGACGTAGCGTAGTTGGTAAATCGACTGCCTTGTACGCAGCGCACTTGGGTTTGAGTCCCGACCCCGCACATAGGGTTAGAAATTTTTCATAAGAGATTTTTCTAATCCGAAGAGGCGAATGACCTTAAGGTTAAAACCTCTATAAACGAAATAAAAAAAATAAAGTAGGAATTTAAACATACTGTTTAGTACAACGGGAGCTAGTAATGTTTAACTTATAGAAGGTAATTAATATAATTATAAGTCATCTTGCAGACCGATATTTTGAAACAGGTCCCCCTAGAGAGTCCACATATTTTTCATAAAAAAAATGTATGGTACCGAAAATACCGGTACTGGCTTTTGTTCAGTACCGGTATTACGGTACCAAAAATGGGTCGGAATTCCCGGGATTTTCGGTACCGGTATTACTGGTACCACAACCCTAACTAGCACAGCCGATAAACATCAACCCGAATACACAACCGCAACACAACCGAAGTTTGGTTTCGTTATTCTCGTGTTTCCTTCCCATACTCGTGCACCGGTAAACGAAAATCAAAACCAAACCGCGGTACTGTGTAAACGAAACTCGGTTTGGTTTTCGTGTCTCGTATTAGCACAACCAGCGATAAGACCGCACACAATGTAAAGGAAACATAAACACTTGTGAAACCGGTATTTTCCCACCTCTGCTTCAAAGACAAAATAATGCGAAAGACCTCATAGTGATTTTTTTGTAGAATTTATGTATTTATCCCTGGAATAAGGCGTTGCGTTCAACCGTAAGGTAGATGTTGGAGGGTATATTAATTCATAGATCACCAAGTAATCCACCTAGTAGTGAGATAAAAGAATTCTCATATAATTATTAGGGTGGGGCATTGTTATATGGAAAAACGTAATCATAGCCACATCAAACGAGCACAGCACTTTTTTGGTACCTTTTGGGGTCCCAAAAAACTGTGCAAAATTTGGGGTCGATTGGTATTGATCCGGCGTGGCGCATTGCGTTTGAAATTTGTATGGAGATTAGTATGGGAAAACCTACATTTTTGCATTTTTAATTCTACAGACTACAATTCTTCTTGTAGTATGTTAAAAAACAGATAGAAGTATAGTCCAGGATATGCTGAACAACTTTGCCTAAAGATGTATCGTGTTAGAATGTCTCTAAGCCTAGTTATAGCTGTTCAAAGTTCGATACATCGAATTAAATGCCAAAAATCATTTTTTATTGCCAACACTGCGGGTGTACCAATGGTATTTCATATAGCATTCCAAAATAACCTTATATATTTTAGATTTACCACATTGGTATGTTTGGATAAATTATTCAAAAGCCTTAGCTCAATTTCATGACCGTAGGTAGTTGAGCAATAGGGTGTAGTGAGGGGTGAGGGGGGGGGGGGACTTTAATATGTAGAAATTCGAACTGAAATGTTGTCGAGTTGGAATGTTCAGACGAATTATTTCAAAACATTTACACAATATCCTATGCAAAATAGTAACGTTGAAATAAAACATACTGTATCCTTTTGCCTTGACTTTTATCAATAGAATTTACGTTACAGACTGAATCAACTGATGTCGAGTTGATATGTCAGAGGATTGCATTGATTATATTTCAGTTTAATACGCACTATGATTTGATGGGATGCTCATTTCGATGCTGTTCGATCACCTGAAGCATAAAATGATGTAGGGATCTGGTGGATTTCATGGTGAAATCCAGAAATTAGCTTCACGCCTCGTGATCGAACAGCATCAGGCATTGCATTTATCGCTCATATGAGTAAATGCACCCGGATAGTCTGCTACTGCGACAATAAAAACTCACATTTTCACACGAAAAGTTATTGGCACCCACACAACTTCTCCGGATAAATACAACGTGTTATTTCTCCGGATAAATAAAACAGCCGGAGAATGAGTGAATGAGTTTTTCATGGTATCTTTTCTTCGCTCGCTGCTTTCCTGCCGTTATTCCAAAACACGAAAAAACAAGTCTATCATTTTTCTTTGCCGCTTTTCTTTGTAATTAAGTGTATTTTTTTAAGTTTTTATTGATTTCCACGAAATTAAAATTTTATCACCTTCTCGGGTGAGAAGGAAAAAGTCAAATAAATTTTATCCGGAAAATCATTCTCATGCTATTTGTGGAGACGGAGAATTTTGCGACTCATCTTATCTCGGAAAAGTTGGACATCGGATAAGCTTCTTTTCACGTGAGTGAGAGAGAATTACAATGCCTGAACAGCATAGAAATGAGCATGCTATCAAATCCTGCGTAGTATACCGAAATATAATTCTCTGATATATCAACTCGACATCAGTTGATTCAGTCTGTAACGTAACTTCTATTGATTAAAGTCAAGGCAAAGGGATACAGTATGTTTTATTTCATCGTTACTATTATGCGTAGGACAATGTGTAAATGTTTTGAAATAATTCATCTGCACATTCCAACTCGACAACATTTCAGTTCGAATTTCTACATATTAAAGTCCCCCCCCCTCACCCCTCACTACACCCTATTGCACAACTACCTCATGAAATTGAGCTAAGGCTTTTGAAGAATTCATCCAAACATATCAATGTGGTAAATCTAATATAAATAATGTTATTTTCGAATTCTATATGAAATTCCATTGGTACACCTGCAGTGTTGGCAATAAAAATGATTTTTGGCATTTAATTCGATGTATTGAACTTTGAACAGCTATAACTTGCCTTAGAGACATTCTAACACCATACATCCTTCGGTAAAGTTATTTGGTATATCCTGGACTACACTTATATCTCTTTGTTGGCATACTGCAGGAAGAATTGTAGTCTGTAGAATTAAAAATGCAAAAATGTAGGTTTTCCCATACTAATCTCCATACAAATTTCAAACGCAATGCGCTACGCCGGGTCAACACCAATCGACCCCAAATTTTGCACAGTTGTTCGGGACCCCAAAAGGAACCAAAAAAGCGCTGTGCTGAAAAAACGATCATTTTGCCCAACCCTAATAATTATAATCGTAGCATCACCGAGAATCTTTTTGAATCCCAAAATTCTAGCGAAAATTTGGCTTCTTTCGCAAGATTCAAGTTATACAGGTAACGGCGCAAAAATTACTTGTTACGATATTTACAATAAGGATGTAAAGAAATAACTATATCGCATAATATACCTATAAGTGCAAGGTCGCGGCACTAAACATCATTTGCCAATTCTCACACGCCGCCTCTTTTTCTCTCTCTCCATCTCTTTCTCCCTCTCTCTCTCTCTCTCCTTCACTCCCTCTCTCCTTCTCTCCCTCTTTCTCAGCTGCAAAGATGGTTTCTAGGTCGTAAACTGCTATAAGTTCACTTAACCACTTAACCAGACACCTTTAATTAAAATTTCCAAAATTTAAAAATGTTTAAGTGAATATAGTTGCATAATGAAATTGTAAAGAAAACTAAAGTAAGAGATCTTCTTTCGCGGGTCTTTCTCTCTCTCGATCCATTTCTAAGTTGTGTCAAAAGATCTCCTGATAATCTGAAAATTTGCAAAATGTTTGTATGCTAAGAAAACTATAACTGTTTTCAAATGTTCACACCATCAAGATGAAAGATGTTTTCGAAACGTTGAACTATGGGTAGGCTGGCGACCAAAAATCGAGAACTACATCAACTCAAATTTAATTTAGTTCTATTCAGAGCTTTTATATACACTATAATAAGGGAAATTCATGGCTATTTAGAAAAATATTTAACTTAACTGGGTAATATAAAGGTTTGATGATGAAAACTGCGTTATTTAAACCATTCGTGTCTGTCATATGCTCAAATATATCATGTGAAAAGTAAGACATTCTTTTTGTGATGTATATATATATATATATATATATATATATATATATATATATATATATATATATATATATATATATATATATATATATATATATATATATATATATATATATATATATATATATATATATATATATATATATATATATATATATATATATATATATATATATATATATATATATATATATATATATATATATATATATATATATATATATATATATATATATATATATATATATATATATATATATATATATATATATATATATATATATATATATATATATATATATATATATATATATATATATATATATATATATATATATATATATATATATATATATATATATATATATATATATATATATATATATATATATATATATATATATATATATATATATATATATATATATATATATATATATATCATTGTATTAGTATGAAGTATTATGAAGAATAACGGACCAAAGTCTAAAAATATCCACGAATTAGCTCAGGGAAAAGAAGTCTTCCAAAGACTCCATTCTCGATGGGGGATCCAAGTACAATGTTTCTTCTACCTTATGGTTGTTCATTTTTGCTCTATACTAAGTACAATTCAATTGATGTTTCAATGGCAGCCTCAATTAGTTAGAAGCGTTGGATAAACTCTGTACGGAAATGTTTGACCTGACTACATTTTTGTCATACACACTGCTGTGTAACAACAAAAATTATGTCAAGTGACACTTTTATTGGCCGCTTGCGTTTCCAACAAATTAAATACTTATCCTGAAAATAAGAACCATTTCTTTTTCGTAGTATTGATTTGTTTAGCACTCATTTATCCATATTTCCTGATCAAAAATTCCGTACGAAATAATATACAAGCCATAAGGATGACTGGAAAGAGACTGCATTATAATCAACTGAATGGCTTTTGTGCTATCGACATAGCATAGCTTCACACTATTTAAAGGGTTTGAAAGCACATGTGAACTTGTCTTACTTTACTACCCAATATTGATATCCAAAACAAATTGAACGTTCCAGGTTCCTTATAACTAATTAAGGTCCATCAATAAAGTAGAAACACCAGATAATCTTAAACGACGCCGACAAGAAAAGAACAACGAAAACGAAGAGGTGATAACAAAAAAGAATGAAAACTTTAGAAAGTTCATTGCATACTAATTAGACATTTTTCATATGATGGGATTTTCAAAAACTATTCATAACTTTCTGATACAATAGCTCTCGAATTCGTACAATCCGGTTTATTCATTTACTTTATTCAAAAACGATTTTTAAATTCATTCTAAATAGTCAATTTTTTCAGTTTCTTCATTTCAAGGATTTTATTCGTCTTGTTTATTTTATTCATTTTGAAAATTTGACTAATTTTAAGCATGTGATCTTTGCATTTTAATTATTTATTTCATTCAGCATTCTTTTTATTCATTTTGTTCATTTGGGTTTATTTGATCTATTTTATTCGTTTTATTCTTAGGATTCACTCAGTTTATTTTTTCGTACATTTTATTCATATCATTTATTTAACTTATTTTATGCATTGTTTTCCTTCTATGCATTCTATTCGGTTTCTTCCAATTTATAAATGTTTCCAGTTTCTTCATTTTAATAATTTTTCAGACTTATTCATTTCGTCCAAATTATTTATTTGACACAATTTTTTTCTATTAATTTATAACTTTTTAACGTCGCCTAATTTTTCATTTCAATCAATTCATTTTCTCCTTATTATTCATTTTATCAATTCTATTCGTTTTGTTTATTTGATTCGTTTATTCTATTTATTCATTTTATTCAATTCATTTTTTATTAGTTTTATCGTTTTCATTCATTCCAATCATTTTATTCATTTTATCCATTTCATTCATTTGATTCATTGTGTTCACAAAATTCATTAATTTCATTCTATCTATTTGATTCGTTTGATTCATTTGTTTCAATTGGTTCATTTGATTCATTCGAATCATTTGATTAATTTGGCTCATTTGATTCATTTAATTCATTTGATTTATTTGATTAATTTGATTTATTTTGTTCATTTCTTTAATTTTATTCATTTTATAATCAGTCATTCCACTTATTTATTTCATTCAATTTGTTAGTTTGAGTCAAGTTGATTTGTTCAATTAATTTTATAACTATTTTTAAATGTTGCCCAATTTTTCATTTAATGAGCTAATCTAATTTGATATATGTATTTTATTAATATGAATAATATTCATTGTACTCATTTAATGAATTTGAAAACATTTTGTTTATTATTTTTTGTTTTATTTTTTTATTTTGTTCGTTTTATTGATTTTCTATATTTTTTCAGTTTATTCGTGCAGGGCTAGAAACTGTAAACTAATGAATGATCCAACAGTGGCATGTGTAAGAAATTTCTCATCTCACTGCTAGGTGAATAAAGTTGGTTTTTTGGTTGAACTTGAAGAGCTACCAAACTACTAGACTACTAGTTAGCAAGATTAGCTAGCAAGTTAAATCCGCATCTACAGTAAAGACCCGATTTTTTAGCCCCTTGGCGAATTTTAAGCCGATAAAACAGGGACATTGATAAAATCGGGACATATATTTTTCTGTCTTTTTGATAAACTGAAGCTCTTAAAATATTCTTCTTTGTTCCTAAGATATAACCTTGCAACCTTTTCTGATTATTTACTTTATGTTCCCCTTAAGGGGGTCTGATAGAGCAAAATTTAAAAAAAATATTTTTATTTTTGCATATTTCGGATTTTGACAAAATTGGTTTTGATCTAGGTAAGAAGAAACTGATCTAGATCAGTTCTATCTTTTGACAAAGGCCTGCTATCAAAAAACTTTTTTCGGCAAAGTTGTTTGTTTTGAGGTTTTTGGCATATGTACCAAAGACATTTATTTATATGTAGATGGCGCTACATGACATTTGAGCTTGAGCGACCATCCCTGACTGCTACTCCGTTATCGAACAGGACTAGCTGAACTTGCACAGGGAATCAGTAGATAATTGTGCTTGGGAGTAGCGAAACATCTTTCAATGTGCAACTCCTGGTAATCCTAAAGTGTTTATTGATCAATACCGACACCGGCCAGGCCCGAACGTAGATCGCGGATGAAAAGGGAAGGAATGTTACTGCGATACTTGCTTTTGCTAGATGCCGTATATACTACTGCGCACTCCACAAGTATCACGGGAGGAGGATAAATACTTTGATTATGATTGGGACGATATACTAAACGCAGCTGCTGGAGTTGTTTAGATCACACCACGTACTAAAGCTCTCCAATTCACTCTGAAGAAACTCGGCACCGGTTTTATCCCATATTTGTCAAAACAAATTCATGTCGTCGGTAAAAGAAAGACGGGGTCCTTGTAATTTGATGTTGACGTAGTAAAGTAGAGGAGGAATATCACTGGACCGAGATGGCTTCCTTGTGGGATGCCGGATGTAGCGAAGAATGGTGTAGATAGACAGTCCTTAATGCTGATTTGGAGTTGCCTTCCATCGAGGTAGGAACGAAACCAGCGCAGTAATTGTCCATGAATACCGAGTTTTTCCAGCTTCGCTATTGCGATATCATGATTGATTTTGTCGAAGGCCGCAGATACATCCATGTAAATAGCATCGGTTTGCAATCCGTCAGCGAATCCATCGAGTACATATGTTGTGAATGAGAGCAGGTTGGTAGTTGTCGATCGTTTAGGCATAAAACCGTGTTGGTCGTCTGCAATGTACTGTTTGCAGTGAAAGAAAAGAGGGTCTAAAACAACCAGCTCGAATAGTTTTGATACTGCACTTAAACACGAGATTCCTCGATAATTGTCAATGTTCGATTTGTTTCCTTTTTTGTGAACTGGAAACATGTGCGCTTCTTTCCAGCAGGAAGGAAATGTTCCAGTAGTGAGTGATAGCACTAAGACTCGCCGAAGTGGTTCAAGAAGCCCACTGATGCACTTTTTGATAAAAATCGAGGGAACGCCATCTGGACCAGGGGAGCTACATGCTTTCAGCTTGGAATTTCCTGCAAGAATGGCAGCATTATCGACACAAATTCGGTTGATGGTTCGTCCTAGATAAGGAGTTAGATTTGCAGCGGCAGCGACTTGTTGTGGGGAAAGGCTCTCGTTAGAGAAAACACTTGAAAATTTGTCGGAGAACAATTGGCAATTTTCCTTAGTGTCGGTGCCTAAAACTCCCTTTAATGACATACAAGATGGTAACTCGAGTTCTTTTCGTTGCTCGTTCACGTAGGGTTAATATGCTAGTAATGGACCCCGCAGTAGATGATTATAAGAATTTCAATGAATTTGGACAAAACTATTTGTATTTTGAGTTCAATATTTTATCATTTGATAAAACTTAAAGTCTTTTACACAACATTATGAAAAACTAAGCCATACAGACTAGTTTTCACTAGGAAATATTGATAATGCAAACTGGATTCCGTATTACTATAATGGACCCTTTTTCCTATAATGGACCCTGGGTTCATTATGCGCATTATGGACCCGGGTCCATTAAACGCACGTCAAGTCATATAAAGAAAAATATGATTAGATGAAAAAAAAACAAATTATGTTGGAATATTTTTTTATTATTGGGGTAATAATGGAAAGAAATTAACCATTGTTAAAATACGACGCTTTTAGACATTTCTGAACTGCCTTGCCACGCATAATTATCCCATATCCCATGAAATCCCAAAGAACATGAGGCCTAGAATTGTTGTTACAGTTTAAATTGTTCCAAATTATATGTAACAAAAAATACAAATGCCGAGGAATTATTAAATCTAAAGTTCTAATATTTCATCAATGCTCAAAATCTTCGACGAAAATCATTGGGTCAAACTATTGATTAATAAGGTACTGGATCAAATTCCTATTTTGCGGGCGAACACCACCACTAATTTCGATCGTGAGAATAACTACAGACCTGCGCCGCAGCTCTTGTATTACCACATAGGAGATAACAGCTGGATTGTAGCATTTTTAAATTAAAGACTAGACAAACATAAAATCTTTTGCTTTTATTTATTAAACCATTATGAATATTAAAATTTAACATTCGTCTTTAAACGTGTCAATTTCTCCTCCAGTTTTGTTATAGCTGACAACTTTTTCATTTCGATTTTCTTCATGCGTTCAGCTCGTTTTTTCTCTGATTTCATTTGCTTTTCTTCACGAATGTTCTCCTTTGCTGCCTGTTTTGCTTGATGAAGCTCAAGCCGCTTTTTAGATGTTAGAACTGGAGGGCTTTTTGCATGTTTGAATTTCTTTCTTTTTTTCGCCGGTGTTTGTGGTTCGTCGAAGTACGTTTTAGGGGTTTTATCAGTCAGGTTTTTCGTGATTCCTTTCTGTACTGCTTGCTGACTTACACCAGACTCCTCCTTGATTCCATTGAATGGAGTTACAACTGATTGATGAAATTGGAAACCAGTATCTACTATATCTTTGTTAACGTGTTCGTCAGAGGATACTGTATACAATTCCGCATTATGCAGTTGAGGAAGATCATCAGCATCCACTATTTCCGAGTGTTGTATAATCCTTAGGTACATAAAAAGAAAAATAAATCAATAATCATCTTTGCATACTAACAAACTATGTTAACTTACCGACAAAAATCGACGCAATCTGATTTAATCTGGAGCTCCTGACCAGAAAGAGAGTTTGGCGTATTCATAGAAACCGTACAAACCTCGTCGAATGTTTGTACTTCGATAATCAACCGATCAGTTTGAGTTGTTCCATCTGTGCGATCTGCTCTTACATTTTCTGAAGTTCCAATACTCTCGTCTAATGCAATCGGGGATTTGAAAACATTCAGTTTTTCAGAATGTGCGGCAAATTCAGTGACGCCGATCGATTCCTCTTCAGGCATGTCACGTTCATCAAGCGGTGCCAGTATTTTTTTATATATAGAACATACAATTTTATCATCTTCGTTTGCGAAATCATCCATTTCGACCACACGATACAACGCCGCTTTTCTGACAGGAATTAGGTTGATTGCGTTTTGAATGTCTTGACAAGATATTAGGACGCTTTCCTCGCCACCAGATTTTTCCTGTGGTAGTTGATCATCGTGCTTTCTAGCAATGCATTTCGAATAATCGACTGCATCTGCATTGAATGGATAGAGACCGCAGGCTCTAAAACCATTAATAACCGTTTTCGATTTGAATGAGGAATTTATTGCCATCTCCAAAATACACCCGAATTCATCCAACCTAATAGTTTTTCCGGGATGCTCAGCTTGCCAAATTCGAACCTACAGATTAAAATCAATTCTATAGTCAAAAAGGTAAGCTAGTATAATTTAATTTACCTGATTAGTCCAGCTTGCTTTGAGTGACCTAAATATTGCCACATCAGCCGGTTGCAAAATGTGTGTAGAATTGGCATAAAGTGAAATGAGGATTATGTCCAGTTTAACGCATTCTTCAGCTGTCTCAAAAGGAGTATGACTTCGATGGCCATCAACGAACAAAACTACCGGTAGTTGTACCTTCTCACGGATCAAATATGGATGAAAAACGTTGGTTATGTATCCCATGAAAGCTTCCTTTGTCATCCATCCGGTTTCGGATTTTCCGACACCCCAACTTGGAGGAAAACTCTTGGCAACTCTGAGAGGAATTCTTTGATATGGAAGCACTACACATGGTGGTATTGCCACTCCGGAAGCCCCATAAGTATTCAAAACCGTGATATTTTTTTTGGATCCTGTGTCAATCACGTACACGTTTTTTTCGGATTTTGAACAGATGACGGCCTTTGTTTCAGGGTCCAAACTGAATCCAATTTCGTCTCCGTTAAAAACTCGGGTGGGATCACTAAGAATATCGTTTTGCCCTTCTTCGACAAGAATTTCATACACAGATTGAAACCAGTGGCGGATATTTTCCTCCGTAACATTTGCAGATGCTGCGGACACAGCTTCAGGCTTCCGTATGGTCAAATCTGGATGACGTTTCATGAAGGCTTTATACCACCTTTGTCCTAGTATCAAAATAGTTATATTGTCATTTTTTAATTGAAAAAACTTCAAGTATTTACCTGCATTCATGTTGCAACTCTTCGCACGAGGATACTTGCTGAGGTGCTGCTTAACGGCAAGAATCAAATGTTTCTTGGTTATCGGGTAGCCTTTCCGTGCCATCCGTTTTATCCATGCCACTATTTCGTTTTCCTCCACGTCGGAAAGCGCGGTCGGTGGACCTTTCCTTGTTCTTCCGGACCAGTTTTTTCCCAGGCGATACTTCACTGTAGAGCGTGGAATATTATATTGTTTGCACGCCTTCTTTACAGGAACGTGGTTCTGAATCGCTCGAATGCACTGTTGAATGGCAGCATCCGTATATTTATACGTACCGTGATTAGTTTTTCCCATTTTTTCGCAAATTTTTGCATTGGTCGGGCACGAACTACAAAAAGTGTTTGTTTACAGCACTACAGGGTTGCCAAATATTCAATAAAGAGATTCCTCGGAAATTTGGTCGATTGTTTAATAGTTTTTTTATGTTAGTAATTGCTGTTAACGAGAAACAATTATAAAAATGTGTGAGGGGTTCATAATATGCAGGCATTTAATATCGATTAATCCCTTAATGGACCCTCAGAATTTTGATAGAATATTAGAATTTTGTAAGTTGTTGATATTAAAATCGTAAACTGTTGTGTTATTAGTAGGAAAGAATGAGTAGAACAATGATATTTCATATACATATGGTTTTTTACAAGAGAGCAAAGGATTTTTCTCCAGTAACACAATTTCTTACAAGCCCTGTGCCATGCAGCAGTGAATCAATATTGATTTAAAGACCGTGGTTTTTATAAAAAATCGTCAAAAATCTTATTTTAATCTCTGCCTAGTGTAGAGTTACTGTCATATTACCAATAGCAAAGGTTGAAAACAGTGATTAACGAGAGAAAATTAAAAAAAAGTGTCAGGGGGTCCATTATACGCAAAGGGTCCATTATAGGCAAACAAACCCTATTTCCAAAACGAGTTGGACTTAGATTTCAGTTGACGTTCGACGTTTCGCTGGTATCTTAAAAAGGCACGTCTGCTCTGCTGTTTGTATTCGTGGTTCAGTTGAAAGTATTTGGCAGTTTTTAATCGTCTAAGCACTGTTTTGCCAAGGAGGGTGTTGATTGGTGCTGACTGTTCGTTTTGGCATATGACGGTCGATTAGATAGTTGAGAATATTAGAAAATGTTATCGCTGCTTCGATCGCGTCATCATTGTTAAGATTCAGCTTACAGATTTCTATTTAATTTTGAATTAAATTATTATGATTTTACTTTTTATGATAAATCTCTTCTACTAAGCATAAGCATAAGAGATCGCCCGTGGTTGCTACTCCGTTATTGATCAGAACCAATTGAGATTGTAAAATGTTCATTGGAACAACATGCTTGGGAATAGCACGAAGAGTCACATTGTGCAATCCTATATAACAAATTTGCATCAAATTAGAAAAAATGCATTTAATTTCCATTTTTGCATCCACTTTGCACTCCCCCGCAGAAAAGTTTGTTTAACAAACGTCCAACACTATTTAACTTTGTTCGACGTTTTGTTGAATGTAGGGCTAATTTTGTGTGGGGTTTTGACGTCTTACACGCAACGCAAAATATATTGCACGCAACGCAAAATGCATTATGCATTTCTATTTAGAATGATATAAATGCATTTAATTCAGCTGATTTTCAAAAATGCATCACAAGTGATCTGCCCCTAGGTGCAATACCGACGCCGGCCGCGTCCGAATGCAGATCTTTTGGGGAAAGAATGAATGTTAGTCCGATACATGTTGCTGCTAGAGACCGAGGAATCCTCTGCATCTCCACATGTATCACGGGAAGGAGAGGTTTGTTAGGAAGTGTGCCAGTAGCGTTAAAATGTGAAAATTGCTCTGGGCAGCCGGCTGCCGAGAATTTAGGCGATTTATCATTTGTTGCATTAATGCGATTGGTTAAATATACAAAATAAACTCACGATAGCCGTTTATGAGGAGTATTGCTTATATTTTAAAAAATCGATATCGAGGTTATGATAAATCTCTTCTACTGTTTATAAACAGTGTGTGAAGCTCACAATAGAAAGTTATTTTAGAAAAAAAACTAGATTAAGGAATACTTCGTAAATATCATTTTCTAACTCGGTATACTCCATATACGTGGTATTCATGCCTACAATAAAGTTGTTTTAAATGAAAGTCTCAACAAATTCGCTAAAGACAGGAACTCTGTTACAATTTTTTGAAAAACTAATTCTCCATAATTTTAAAACTTCAAAGATGGTGGTTTCGTAATTATGCTATTTGGGCAGTAAGTTAATTATTCACCAAATCCCCACCAAACCGAAATAAATAAATAAATAATTTATTGAAGACCCGATTTGATCAGCCCCCAATCTTATCAGCCTCATATGAATATATGTTTGATGGGCTCTAGCAGACAAACAAGGCAGAATTTGAGTAAATCCTTTCTTGACCATGTTTTCCTTATCTTCAAGATGCAAATATGCAAAAATAAACAAAATCATTTTTTTTTAAATTTTAAATATTAAATAATCAGAAATAGTTATTAGACTACATGAAGGG
Source organism: Topomyia yanbarensis (assembly GCF_030247195.1). Taxonomy (NCBI): domain Eukaryota; kingdom Metazoa; phylum Arthropoda; class Insecta; order Diptera; family Culicidae; genus Topomyia; species Topomyia yanbarensis. The sequence goes on along the minus strand of NC_080670.1, from coordinate 133,904,848 downwards.
AAGGGAAGAATATTTTAACAGCTTCAGTATATTATGAAGAAAAAAACCTGTTTAATCCACCTAGCGGTGCAATTGTGCCTTTCTCATTTCTTCAAACTATGACTTTATGACCGATTATGTTCAACATGATTGTGGAAATATCTATCACATTTTTCTGCAGACGTTCCAGAAACATTCCTTATATTAAATAGCGTTTGCGTTAAGCATGATATCACTACAAACCATCCCATGTTTTGAAACAAACACACATCGATTTTTTAAGAAAGTAACGCATTACTAATTTGATTGCAAGCCCTTTTATTCAAGATCTACATAACTAATAAAATAAACTATAAGAAGAACTGTTAAAAATCTGATCAATCGGCTCATCGGTTGCAGAGATATCGTGCGCATCACTAACGCTACTGTAAAGAAATGCTTCGGTACAACGACCGGCAAATTGATCCATTTTTTAATGAAAAAATCAACATTCTTTAGCAGTGTTTTGAGTATGGCTTGGACTATATACCTAAAAAAAATCACGAAAACATATCAGTGAGCCTAAAGATGTATAGTCCAATGATCTGCAAATTAGTTGGAAAAACACAATCTGCATTTACTACTCACTCCAAATGTTTGCCGGTAAAGATATTTCCTACAGAATTTCATTCGCAGAATCAGTCTTTTGGAATAAATTAAAAATCTTTTTTCCGGGATTCCCGAATCCAGGGAATGAGAAAACACAATTTCCCGGAAATCGGGAATCCCGGAAAATCCAAAAATCCCGGGATTCCCGGGAGATAAATCCCCGGGATGGAAGCTCTATACGCACATCGCTTTCCAACCGTGCTGTACCGATTATGTTCAACATGATTGTGGAAATATCTATCACATTTTTCTGCAGACGTTCCAGAAACATTCCTTATATTAAATAGCGTTTGCGTTAAGCATGATATCACTACAAACCATCCCATGTTTTGAAACAAACACACATCGATTTTTTAAGAAAGTAACGCATTACTAATTTGATTGCAAGCCCTTTTATTCAAGATCTACATAACTAATAAAATAAACTATAAGAAGAACTGTTAAAAATCTGATCAATCGGCTCATCGGTTGCAGAGATATCGTGCGCATCACTAACGCTACTGTAAAGAAATGCTTCGGTACAACGACCGGCAAATTGATCCATTTTTTAATGAAAAAATCAACATTCTTTAGCAGTGTTTTGAGTATGGCTTGGACTATATACCTAAAAAAAATCACGAAAACATATCAGTGAGCCTAAAGATGTATAGTCCAATGATCTGCAAATTAGTTGGAAAAACACAATCTGCATTTACTACTCACTCCAAATGTTTGCCGGTAAAGATATTTCCTACAGAATTTCATTCGCAGAATCAGTCTTTTGGAATAAATTAAAAATCTTTTTTCCGGGATTCCCGAATCCAGGGAATGAGAAAACACAATTTCCCGGAAATCGGGAATCCCGGAAAATCCAAAAATCCCGGGATTCCCGGGAGATAAATCCCCGGGATGGAAGCTCTATACGCACATCGCTTTCCAACCGTGCTGTACGACTTCGCTACCGCTCAGTCGGACTTAAACTAGCTATAGCCCCTATGTTTGAGTATTCCGGGCAAACGAGTTGATTACAGGTTTGCTTGCGATGTATCGTCGCTTCCAACGCTAAAATGAAACTGCCACCGTCTAATATAGCTAAGCCCGTCAGTAACTAGCACCATCTGGATGTCTAGTTCGTCGATGTATCTAAACTAGTACCCAAATTAGCACTAGTTAGACAAAAAAATTCCAAACAGTTCACACGACACATGTGAACGTTCAAAGCAACTGACTTGTCCCGAGTGATATCCCGGGAAGCAAGCACAGAAGCTCAGGTTTGCTGACGAGAAAGCGAAAACGAACTCCTGTCTTTTGGCTCGGGAGCCAAACGCCTTGAATTATGCAATATTAATTCTCATAAGGGAAAATTAGATTAAACCACTTTGAGCGTTAAGGGCACAAAACCTAACTTAAATAAAGTTTTATTTTTTGTGTTTCGAATTCATCTCGTCAGTAACTAGCACCGTCTGGGTGTCTAGTTAGACGATGTATCTAAACTAGGGTACTGGGATGGTGCTAGTTACTGACGAGATGAATTCGAAACACAAAAAAATAAAACCTAATTTAAGTTAGGTTTTGTGCCCTTAACGCGCAAAGTGGTTTAATCCAATTTTCCCTTATGGGAATTAATATTGCATGTAGCTAAGCCGCTTTCCTTCCCGTGCTTATGCCAAATAACCCTTATGCCAAATGACTATTATGCCAAACGTCCGTTATGCCAAATGACCATTATGCCAGTTGACTTTATGCCAAATGACTTATGCCAAACGACCGTTTGGCATGGGCTTATGCCAAATGGTTTTGTGCCAAATGGCCTGACACCCCTTTAAGAACTTCACAAAAAGTTTGGTCTAAGCGAAACATATTTCTATATTTGGCTAAATTTATCTTTAGTTAATCGCATTTCTATATTTTATAAGTTCTATGTTGCACTTTCAAAATGTATCTTATTAAATAATATTTTCTTGACCTGATATAAGGCAAATACGCTAACAGGCTATCGTCACAATTAAACATACAAATGCAAATACAATCTAACAAAAATAAAATATCGCCTCTACCTAATGTGGGTAGAGTGGATCACAGTTTTGCTTGCGTATCCGATGGCTAGTAAGGCATTGTAATTCTCTCTCACACACGCGAGAAGAAGTTTATCCGATGTCCAATTTGTCAACAGTTGTTACGGCATTTAATTAACAAGGGACTGGAAGGTGAAGTATATTTTTCAATATTTAGAGCCATAGTACTCAAGGGAGAGCAAGGAGTTGAAGGGAGAAAGTTTAGAAAAGCGTGGAAGGATCATATATGCAAGCTTAGAGCTCACCGGCGACTTAACCTTTTGTCTGCTACCGTAGGAGTCAGGGTCTTTTGGCATTAGAAATGCGAATCACCTGAGTCTACGGCATGTCCGGACAAGCGTAAAGTAACTTGTTACTTCATGCTGTCGGAACCGACCGTCGGAACCGATGTCCAACTTTTCCGAGATGAGTCGCAAAATTCTCCGTCCCTACAAATAGCGTGAGAAAAATTTTCGGAGTAAAATTTATTAGATTTTTCCTTCTCAACGGAGAAGGTGATAATATTTTAATTTCGTGGAAATCAATAAAAGCGTCAAAATATACAATTAATTTCAAAGAAAGGTGGGAAAGAAGTACGATAGACTTGTTTTTTCGTGTTTTGGAATTGCGACAAGGCAGCGAACGCAAAAAGGATACCGCGATAAACTCATTCGCTAATTCTCCGGCGGTTTTATTGACGGTGTGAAAATGTGAGTTTTTATTGTCACAGTAGCAAATTATCCGGACGCCTTTACTCATATGAGCGACAAATGCAATTCGCATCATCGAAGGTACGGTGTCGCTATCTACAAACGTTGTGCCTGTGGGCGATGTAAATGTAAACAAATTGGCGATTCCTGGAAAAAACCTGGAAAATCAGGGAAATTCAGGGAATTCTATTTGACCTGGAAAAACCTGAATTTTTAAGGTAATTTGTATTCAAATCAGGGAGAAATTTCGACCTGGTGTTAATATTTTTTTATAAATGCGACTGGAAAATATTGGCTCAAATATTCGGTTGAACGCACTTATTCCCTTCAACACATTTTATACAAGGGAGAATAACATTATTCGATCCATCTCATAAGTACAACTTCCCACAACCGTGGTTATATGGGTCAACCCCCGTCAGATTTACAACCAAAATTTGAATTACTTCCAAATTTTTTTCTTGAAGTCTTTACCTAAAAATCATTGACAAATATTTTTTGTTTTGGCTGAAAGTGATACTTTTTTCAAGTTATTAGATTTTTAACTTATGAAGTTTATAAAACCGAACATTTTTCAACATCACTGATAACTCGAAAAGTATTTGATGCATGGAAAAAATATTATTTACAAAAAGTTGTTTTTGCATGAGCTTACCGAAAAAAACAAAAAAAAACCTATTTTAAAAACAAAAAAAAACCTAACCTAGCGGTGCAATTGTGCCTTTCTCAATCATGAATCACGAGAATGTGTGCGTTGTTTATATTCATTAAAAGCTTTTAAATGCATATATTACATTTTATTATTATACATCACATCACAACTATATACAGGAAAATAAATCATTATTCGAGTTCTAAAATTTTGAAAAAGAAAAAACAGCCACGGTAATATTGAACTGAAAAAGGTGCGAAATCGGCAGTCCCAAAAAGTCGATTTTTATAAAAAAAAACTTTTTTCGAGATAACATAAAATCTCGACGTTTCATGCATTTTAAAGATGTTTGGCATCAAAAATACGAATTCGATTTCTGAAATTTCATGGGGTCCCCCCTTTGAAAAAAAATTTTGAGTTCCGGCTTATATGGGAATTTCATATGTGACCGGACGATTTAGTCTATATTTCCGGACCCATTTAAGCGATCCGTACGAAATTTTATAGACATCTGTTGGAATATTATAGCTATCATTTGGGACTAAGTTTGTGAAAATCGGCCCAACCATTTCCGGGAAACTGATGTGAGTTCGTCAATTTTGAAAGATGGCCGCTTTTCCCAGGTACTTACGGAACCGTCTATGGTGGTCAATGTAGTCAACGAACGTTTGGTTGGCCGTCGGTGACCTAGAACAGCAAATTGAAGTTGTTTGAGAGACATTTTAACGAAATTTTTACCTTTTTTGCTTTCATCGGAGTATCGGTTTGAATCGCAATTTGCTATGTGATCGCACGCTACAACCTGTAACTCCGGAACCGGAAGTCGGATCGAGATGAAATTAAATAGCCATTTACGGGGACGCAATACCTTTCATTTGGGACCAGTTGAATTAGTTGAATCGGTCTAGCCATCTCTGAGAAACCGATGTGACTGTTATTCTGAATTTAGATTCTTCCGCCGGGGCTTCCGGAACCGATGACGGTGGCCAATGTGGCCAAATAGATTTTGAATGGATGTTAGTAACCTAATACTACAAATCGAAGCAGTTGTAGTCATATTTTGGAAAAAAATTCACCATTATACATTCATTGCAGAATTTATTAAAATCGTACATTTTCTGCATGTTCGTACTCATCACCCTGTAATTCCGGAACCGGAAGTCGGATCCATTAGAAATTCAATAGCAGTCTATGGGAACGTTGCACCATTCATTTGAGACTAAGTTTGTCGAAATAGGTTCAGGTATATGGTATATGGTATATGTCACTCGGCCCTCCGGGTGTCCGTTAAAAGTCGGTTTTCAGAGCAATTGCAATACCTTTCTATTGAGAAAGGCAAAACATATTTTTTGTTATATAACTTATGAAATCTGCAATTATTATAAACAAATTGATTTTTTTTAAAGTTGGGCCAATTTTAATTATTAAGAATCATGTTTAATCTTTTTTTTCGTGAAAAAATCTGGAGTGGATATCAAAATACTATGCGAGATGTTACAGTTATAAACTGAAGACAATCCAATTTTACATTAAACGACCAGTGACCTGTTATAATTGTATTATCTCGTGAGGTACATGGAGATCTATTCCGAATCTTATACCTAATCTTCGCAATATAATTGTAAATGATTTCAGAAAATAATAAAATGTTTTTGGTTCAACTTAAAAAAAAATTGCTTCTAGTATTTGTAGAATACATAAGTTACATAGCAAAAACAAATATGCATTGCAAAAACAATTTCGGTGAGCTCATGCAAAAAGGCAACTTTTATTATTTAATATTTTTTATACAAATTGAATATTTTTTGAGTAGAAGATTCTTTGATTCCAGCGGATATTGAGTAGGTGTAATTGCCTACGGGTCCGCTACCCCCCTTTTGGCCTTTCATACAGTGGTATGCTGAATGCAGAATTGTAACGAAATATGAGCGTACTGTTAAGTGGAGCCGCATGCACAGCAAGACTCGAGCTAGGATGGTGGCTACCAACATACATACATACAAATTGAATAGTTTCTGAGTTATCAGTGATTGAAAAATGTTCAATTCAATAAAATTCGTAATTTAAAAACTCATAAATTGAAAAAAAGAATCGTATTCATCAAAAACAAAACTTAGTGCGAACATTTTTAGCTAAAGATCGCAAAAAAAAATTTGGTTGTAAATCTGACGTGGACTGACTCATATATAATATTTAATACGGATGCCAAATTGATTTATCGACGGCCTTGTTGTGATTCTTCTGACTCTGTAAGGTAAATACATATAAGTACGCTTGGTGTGCACAGGCCGTTTACTTTGACACGGCTCAATGCATTAGCTTGACCGAACCGTGGGTATTTTTTATATTTACAAATTGTAGACGAAAAAGATGGGTCAATAATGTTAGAGATACAGAGTGGTAGAGTAATTATGCCTATTAAATCGAACATATTGTTGATAATCTAGTTGCATTTCCAAAATAATAAAGCAATAAATTCTTTAAAAAAATTCCGATTCTTGAAATAAGTCTTCATGACCGTATAACAGTATATCGCATTGTAGCTGATCTCTTGTTTAGCGGCAGCTTATTTTTTGCTTATATGACCAATTTTGGGGTTTGTAATCAACTAATTCTCAACGGCGTAAACTTGTTTTATTCAAGTTCTTTCATGTACTAGCCATCGAGTTAATTCTAAGCGCAACTCAATTCCACTCGTTTTAAGTGCTAGTCCATAGTGGCATTAGGTAACGGACTGCTTTCATACTGTTTTTGTCTACAGCTGAAGTCGTTTGTCTGCTCCGCTGACTGACAGACAGAATTATTAAGCAACTAAATAAAGTTGTGAAGACCGCTCCGGGGTTAAATTATCAGATAGACTCATGACGATTGTTAACAATCTCTGTGGCAAACCCACGAATTTTGACATCCATATTGCTAGGATTCTTTGAAATTTACAAATAGTATTTCAAAGCTGGGACACCTCCAGGACCGGTTGTCCGGAAACAAGATCTCATACGATTCCTTATAGCAGGTTTAAAAAAGGAGATGACTTCCTGATTCCAAACCATCTACAAATATTTGAATAAGTTTAAAATTATAATAGTAATGACCATTACCCTGTCAGTCTGCTATGCGGTAGAAACGACCAAAACGTTCCCCTCAGACCCATTTACTACATCTTCAATTTTATCTCACTGAAATTTATACCTAGTGATGCACTATGATGTCACCAAGCTTCAGGTTCTAGTTATGGAAAGCAAATTGTAATTTTAAATGAAATCTGGAAAGGAACTCGCGTACTATGTCGTTACCCAACGGTTAAACACTCAACTCCGCTTAAAAATTCAACGTTTTCGATATGGGTTTCCGTATATAATAGAACTGTATGAAGATGACTTTCGCAAGCTCCAGTTTCAATATCACCTTCCGCTAACAGACGGGCGGATACGACAATATTTAAAATCAACAAATAGTGTATTTAACCGAAGTTTGCCTCCCTTTAGCTGCGAAGCTTCACTCATCTCACAACGTGCTGCTATTGCCAGATTGAATTAAAAATCGCTTTATTTATTTATTTGTTTGTATTTATTATATTCCAAGATGAAATTTCCAACTGACCTTTTCACTGCCGTTCAACGCATAACGTCTTATGTATAGAGGGAATCTCATAGAACATGGGACGAATACGATCTCAACGGCAGTTTAGAAGGTACTTAATTTCTGAAATGACGAATTGCTGGGAAATGGCAGGCAAATGATAGACTAAAAAACTGTTTGTCTCAAATCACAAGTAAACTTATCAAAAACCGGTGTCTATAATTTGTTCGCAGACCTGTCTGTTTTTTCTTGTGATTATTCGACATTTTCTTGAATTATGCCCCTATTTTAAAGTTGTGAAAAAGTGCTGGATGATTTTGTATCAACGCAATCGTTATTAACCCTCCGGAAGTCGCGCAAATGGCCCACTGAACGAGCAGCCGCTGGTGCGCTCAGACGATTTCGCTAGACTTTCAGAGCAGCGTGCACTCAGTGCACTAGCATGACTTCCGGAAGGTTAAAAAGAAGAATCCAAATCTAACCAGAATATAAAAAGCGGATTATTACTGCACAGAAGTGATTAAACCGTTTCTGTAAACAATCTTGTTAGTACATATTCTGGGATACCTTCCTGTTGGTATGAAGTTTTTACTGGTTCACCCACTGTTGCAGAAGACCTGCTTAACCAATTATTTCTTGAGAAACTTAGACTTCTCTATGTTTCAGAATTACTTTAATACTTCATTTCGTTACATGCCATGAAGCTTGGTTGAAGTCTTCTACGTTCAAGTTTTGTAATCCATTGCCACACAGGAAAAATTGGTAGAATATCCACGTTACAATTTTCGAAGAAGTGTGTAGCCCTCATATTCTGCCTATCACTATAATTCGATATAATCAATTCAATGACTTCGTTCCTTGATGATGCTTCGAATTATGCACAAACACATTAGACGTTTTTATTTTATTATTATTTTATTAGTGTATGAACAGAATGTTTGTCTCACTATCGAATCCATTTGGTCGTTTGTATTTTGCATTTCTTTTATATGTAGCTGATGGCAATCGAGTATTAGACGTTTTGGAAACAGTGTGAACAGAGCATGCCGATTAGCCAAGCTTTTTAGAATCATTCCAATGAGATATCTTTTGATTACCGTTTGAACCGCACATATTATTTCTAATACGCATTTCTTTCGACCCATTTTTGAAAGCGCATTGAACCTTGTCAACGAATTATGTAGTTTTAGATAAAAAAGACATACGTCCATATTTGTGAAAAATATTTCATTTTTGGTTGAGTACAGCAAGAGATCTATGTGTTTTTAGGTTTCCATATTTTGTCGCAAACAAACTTTACATTGAAAATTGACGTAAGAATGGGTTACGACCACCTTCAAGGTATTTGGAATATGATAGAGTATGTTAAAACGGTGCCTACTTAACCCTCCGGAAGTCGCGCATATGGCCCACTGAATGAGCAGCCACAGTTGCCCAAAGACAATTTGCTAGCTTTTCAAAGCAGCGTGCACTCAGTGCACCAGCGCGACTGCCAGAAGGTTAACGGAAGATCCCAGACTCATCACCATTTACACACAGACTAAAATACATAACACTATGAGGAAATTCATCCCTAAAATGTCAATCCGCTATTTTTTCCAGAACACGGTTATACACGGTCCCATACACTAATTTTCTTGTCGGTCATCCCTCGGGCCTGCTAACAATTTTTCACTAGTGGTCTATCCTCAGCTTACTTGTGCATATGCCAGAGACGGCCTTATCGCAAGTACGACCACAGCCCCAACCAAAACTATATTTAAAATAACCGTTATATTATGCGAAGTATTGTTTTAAAGTGTTATGTCTGTTGGTCTGTGATTCTTATAACCACCACGATGAGTATGCAATGCATTGATCCAAGATTCGTCACAATCAGGCCTCTAGAAAACATATTTTTATTTAAAATTTTAGAGGATGAAGCTTGTTTAGATTTGGAAATATTTAAATTACATGGCAGTTGAAAGACCAAAAGTGGTTTAATTGAAATGGAAGATACAAAAGGTTTAAAACTAACAAAATGCAAAAATGGTGTAAGCTAAAACGATAGGCATTGAAAAATGTGAATTTAATTTGATTTGTTTGAGCACTCTGGAATTTTTTTAAAAAGGTCTGGAAAAACCTGGAAAATCAGGGAATTTCATTTTCAGAAATGAGTCGACACCCTGATAATGGTGTTAAGTTTTTCGTCAGTTTTCAAATGGACTATTTTCAAATTTTCAAGAATATAAAGTTAAGTACATAAGTGAAAGGGGTTAAATAGACTTCCGCTAAACCTTTCTACTAAGCCACCAAACCTTTGTCAAAGCTTTTTCGCAGAAAATATGGAATAAGAATTTCATATTTTAGCATAGGTTTTCCACTAGGTTAATTGAAAATTGTGAATTTTAATATATTAATATATTGAAACGTCATTTTAATGGTATGAGCCAATAGAGCATCAGTACAATAAAGCATAACGGATATAATTTGGTAGTTTTTTGCTAGAGAACGTGAAGAAAAGTTCTTATAAACTGGTCGAATTTCACTAAAAGTATAACTATTAAAGACACTCGTGGTTGGAACTTCTGAACAGAAGTACGAAAATTTCGAATCGACCGAATTTTAACCGGTGTATATTGCTCCTGATGACCAGCGGAAACATCTGCCCAGCCAAAAACTACATAGATAGCGATCAACTGCTCAAAACCCACTCGTGTTTCTTTCAAGCAAACTATATGCAAGTATATAGTCCTTAAATCTTATTCCCCATTACTGAGATATTCTCTCCGTTGTTAAAGACATCCGTCTGCGAGGTTAAAAACTGCAGATAACCTGCACATCAGTATATTTTTTCATTTTGTTCCATCAGAGATGCCAGATTTGCAGACATGTCTGCAAATTCGCAGACTTCATTCGTTATCGAGCACTCAGTCGAGATAGAAGTCTTTTGTCATCGGTCCGTACACTGTATAGCGACAAATAGTGTTAATCCGCGTTCAAGGTTATTTGCACACTCTACGCCTAGTTGAGGTTTCAGTATTTTTTCCCTTCTTTTGTGTTTCTGTTTCTGAGTACCGTTAGCCGGTCAGTGACAAGTGAAGCAGTGTTCTTCTAGTAAGCCGTCTGGATACCGTTACCTACACAAGCTAAGTATTAGTTTTCGTTTCCCCTTCTTGGTTGTCTTAATAACGTGCACTGGGCAATAGGCCCGTGCAAAAACGACTTCCCCTGACGGCGATTCATCTCAAGGTGAGATGGACGTCGAAATAAAATCGGCTCCCCGGCTCAAGGTATATCCGAGCTCGGCCACCGGGCCATTTGTGATCGTCTTTCGGACCAAAGAAAAAAAGTGTTTGAATCTGTTGCAGATTTCTCGAGTTCTGACGGATCGGTATTCGGCCGTGACAGAAATATCGAAAATTCGCCCGGATAAGCTTCGGGTGGTGGTTAACAGTTCAACTCAGGCAAACGATATTGCTGGCTACGAGCCCTTTACGAAGGAGTACAGGGTGTATATTCCAGCTAGCAGGGTTGAAGTCAGTTGGGTCGTTTCCGATTCGAGTCTGAATTGCGAGGACCTGCTAAAATATGGGACTGACTGTTTCAAAGACCCCATGCTTAAGCCAGTGAAGATACAGGAATGCAAACGTTTGCATTCAGCATCAGTCGCAGCTGACGGCAAGAAAATATACGTCAACTCAGACTCTTATCGGGTGACCTTCGCCGGCTCTGCCCTGCCCAATTACCTCCTCTTTGACAAGGTTCGTCTACCTGTTCGCCTCTTTGTGCCGCGGGTCATGAATTGTACTAATTGCAAACAATTGGGACACACAGCCTCCCATTGTAGCAATAAAGCTTGGGGAATGCGGTGGGAATCACGCAGATGATTCCTGTGGTAGAGATGTCGAAAATGGGCTCTACTGTGGGGGAAACCCACATGATCTCCCTTCATGTCCCGCGTACAAACAGCGCGAGGAAAATCTAAAGCGTTCCCTTCAGGGACGCTCTATGCGATCTTTTGCAGAAATGCTTAAGATAGCTACGCCACCTGTCTCTACGAACATCTTTGCCAACTTGTCTACTGACGAAGGCGACTGTGATGAACCCCAGGAGGGAACATCTTCTGCTGTGCCTAGAAGTAGTAGAAAAAGGAAGAACATTTCCTCTTCCAAGCTTCGTCGTAAAGGCCAGAAGTTGTCTCTTCATGGTCCCCCTAAAATAACTACTCAAGGAAGTACTGGTGCAAAACCGAAGCAAGTCGCTCCCGGTCTCAGTAGCCTGAGCTCAGAAAAGGAGTTCCCAGCACTTCCAGGAACATCAAAAACCCCAAGTGTTCCCATATCTCAGCCAGAGAAAGAAAACAGTGCTGGCTTAATAAATTTCTCTGACATTGTGGACCGTATTCTTACAGCGTTAAACATTTCTGACCCCCTTAAAAGTATCTTGATAAGCTTTCTCCCCGCAGTAAAAACATTTTTGATGCAGTTCACTGCGAAATGGCCCCTCCTTTCAGCGATTGTATCCTTCGATGGCTAATTCATCGAACGAGGTCAAAGATTTAATCACAGTTCTACAGTGGAATTGCAGAAGCATTATCCCGAAAATCGATTCGTTTAAAATCTTACTAAATAATTTGAAATGCGATGCATTTGCCCTATGCGAGACATGGCTCACTTCAGAAATAACCCTACACTACCACGATTTTAATATTCTTCGCTTGAATCGAGGAGACTCTCACGGAGAAGTACTTTTGGGGATCAAAAAGTGCTATTCTTTTAATCGGATCGACCTACCCTCGACACCAGGCATTGAAGTTGTCGCTTGCTAAACCAGAATTAAAGGCAAAGACCTTTGCATTGCTTCCACCTACATCCCCCCTAGAGCCTCAGTTAGCCACCGACGGCTTTACGATATTGCGGAGCTCCTCCCCGCACCGAGGCTAGTTTTAGGTGACTTCAACTCCCACGGCACGGCATAGGGTTGCCTTCATGACGATAATCGATCTACCCTACTCCATGAGCTTTGCGACAACTTCAATATGACTATTTTGAATACGGGTGAATTGACACGGGTTCCTGCCCCTCCAGCGCGTCCGAGCGCCTTAGATCTGTCCCTCCGCTCGACATCGCTGCGGTTAGATTGCATGTGGAAGGTAGTCTCTGATCCCCACGGCAGCGACCATCTGCCAATCGTAATTAATATTGCTAACGGTTCAGGGCCACCGAATACAATCAATATTTCGTATGACCTCACACGAAATATTGATTGGAAGAGCTACGCGTCCGCGATATCCGACAAAATCGAGTGCACTCAAGAGCTTCCTCCGGAGGAAGAGAACGGGTTCCTGGCTGGCTTGATTCTCAATACCGCGATTCAAGCTCAGACTAAACGCGTACCAGACGCGAACTCACGCGGGCGTCCTCCCAATCTATGGTGGGACAAAGAGTGCTCAGACGTGTACGCGGAGAAGGCCGCTGCGTATAAGACCTTCCGGGACGACGGGCTACCAGCTTGCTATCGACAGTACGCGATGGCGGAAACGCGCATGAACAGTTTGATAAAAGCCAAAAAACGTAGCTACTGGCGCCGGTTCGTCGACGGACTAACGAGAGAAACATCGATGAGCCCTCTTTGGAGTACGGCCCGGCGCTTACGAAACCGAAACAGTACTAATGAGAGCGTGGAATATTCAAACCGTTGGATATTCGATTTTTCCAAGAAGGTTTGTCCGGATTCCGCCCCGGCACAGAAGATCTACCGCGCCGCGTCCCCTCACAATAACGCGAACGAAACACCGTTTTCGATGGTGGAGTTCTCACTTGCTCTCTTATCATGTAACAATAAAGCCCCAGGGCCAGACAGAATCAAATTTAACTTGTTAAAGAATCTGCCAGACTCTGCCAAGAGACGCTTGTTGAATTTATTTAATAAGTTTCTTGAGGGTAATATTGTCCCTCATGACTGGAGGCAAGTGAAGGTCATCGCCATTCAAAAACCAGGAAAACCAGCCTCCGACCACAACTCGTATCGACCGATTGCGATGCTGTCCTGTATCCGAAAGTTGTTCGAGAAAATGATCTTGTTTCGCCTCGATGATTGGGTTGAAGCAAATGGCTTACTGTCAGATAAACAATTTGGTTTCCGCAAAGGCAAAGGGACGAACGATTGTCTTGCGTTGCTCTCAACAGAAATTCAAATGGCTTATGCTAGCAAAGAGCAGATGGCATCAGTTTTCCTAGATATAAAGGGGGCTTTTGATTCAGTTTCTATCAAAATTCTTTCTGAGAAGCTGCACCAGCATGGTCTTTCACCGACTCTAAACAACTTTTTGCTAAACTTGCTGTCTGAATAACATATGCATTTTTCGCATGGTGATTTATCGACATCACGAATTAGCTACATGGGTCTTCCCCAGGGCTCATGTCTAAGCCCCCTTCTCTATAACTTTTACGTGAATGACATTGACGAATGTCTTGTCAATTCCTGCTCGCTAAGGCAGCTTGCAGATGACGATGTGGTCTCTATTACAGACACCTTGGACAATTTGTCTGCTTGGGCCCTCCAGCTAGGTATCGAGTTCTCCACGGAGAAAACTGAGCTAGTCGTATTTTCAAGGAAGCGTGAACCAGAGCAGCTTCAATTAATAGGTCAAACTATTGCTCAGGTTTCAACTTTCACATATCTCGGGGTCTGGTTCGACTCTAAAGGAACCTGGGGATATCACATTAGGTATCTGAAACAGAAGTGCCAGCAAAGGATCAACTTTCTCCGTACAATAACCGGAACATGGTGGGGTGCCCACCCAGGAGACCTGATCAGGCTGTACCAAACAACAATATTGTCGGTGATGGAGTACGGGAGTTTCTGTTTCCGCTCCGCTGCGAACATACATTTCATCAAACTAGAGCGAATCCAATATTGTTGTTTACGTATTGCTTTGGGTTGCATGCACTCGACACATACGATGAGTTTAGAAGTGCTGGCGGGCGTCCTTCCGCTGAAAAATCGATTTTGGGACCGCTCATATCGATTGCTCATCCGATGCGATATCTTGAACCCGTTAGTAATTGCAAATTTCGAAAGGCTTGTCGAGCTCAATTCTCGAACCCGAGTTATGTCCTTGTACTTCGATTACATGGCACAAAATATCAATCCTTCTTCATACTATCCCAACCGTGTCAATCTCTTTCATGCTTCTGATTCAACTGTATTCTTCGACACATCCATGAAAGACGAGATTCGAGGAATCCCGGATCACATACGTCCGCAAGTGATCCCAAGCATCTTTCATAGTAAATTTCGAGAAGTCGACTGCAACAAGATGTTTTACACCAACGGGCCAAGCCTCGACGGCTCCACTGGCTTCGGTATATTCAATCAAAACCTCACCGCCTCATTCAAACTCAATGATCCTGCTTCAGTTTACGTCGCAGAACTTGCTGCTATTCAGTATACCCTTGGGATCATTGATACTTTGCCCACCGATCATTAATTTATTGTCTCGGATAGCCTCAGCTCAATCGAGGCTCTCCGTTCAATGAAACCTAGAAAGCACATTCCATATTTTCTGGGGAAAATCTGGGAGCGCCTGCGTGCTTTGTCTGTAAGATCGTACAAGATTACCTTAGTTTGGGTTCCCTCGCATTGCTCCATTTCAGGTAATGAAGAAGCGGACTCTTTAGCAAAAGCGAGCGCTTTACAAGGTGACATATATGAAAGACCAATTAGCTTCAGCGAATTTTTCAGTATTACTCATCAGAGAACCCTCGAAAGTTGGCAAACTTCATGGAGCAATGGTGAACTGGGAAGGTGGCTACATCCGATAATCCCTAAGGTATCTACGAAACCTTGGTTCAGGGGGATGGATGTGGGTCGGGATTTCATTCGCGTGATGTCTCGGCTCATGTCCAATCACTACACGCTGGACGCACATCTCCGGCGTATTTGGCTCGTGGATAGCGGTATCTGCGCTTGTGGCAACGGTTATCACGAAATCGAACAAGTTGTCTGTGCATGCGCCGAGTACTGTTCTGCCAGATCTCAATTATTCGATTCCCTTCGGGCCCGAGGAAGATCACCCAATGTCCCGGTTCGAGATGTACTAGCAAGCCGCGATATTCTCTACATGTCCCTTATATACACGTTCCTCAAAACCATCAATATCCAAATTTAAATGCCCCTATCTTTTCTCTTATCATTCCCAGAAGTGCCCTCTTCCGCCTACCGTACCCCAACGATGGTTTGATACGACTCCAAGACGAGACAAAACATCTGTCGAATGAACCAACAACACGAGATCTACAGTACAACATCACACGTGCAGCGCGGTGTGTTTCCGATCTGTATCTGAGCCGTACTACGAAATCGTCTGGAGGAACCCCTGCCGGCTCGAGGAAAACCGCCCGGCGTCCCAATACTTGATACATCCGTTCGAATCTGTAACCCTGGCCGTTGATTCCTGATGCCGGAAACTGAAAGTTTATATCCACCCCCCGGCCAGGCTTGTCCACCCTCGCTCCCATGTCTCTGATACACAGATGTATGACTTCACCCCTTCTCCCCTTGAATATCTTCCCAAAACTTATGTGCCCCCCTATCTTCTAGTTTTAGTTAATCAATCCGTTCGAATCTGTAATCCTGGCCGTTAATTCCTGATGCCGGAAACTGAAAGTTTATATCCCCCCCCCTTCAGCCTTGTCCACCCTCCCTTCCATGTCTCTGATACACAGATGTATGACTTAACCCCCTTCTCCCCTTGAATATCTTCCCAAAACTTATATGCCCCCTATCTTCTAGTTTTAGTTGATCAATATTTAATCTCGTTAAGAAATGCACAACAGTACCACTACTTTAAAATAGCCCTATTTAATTCCCCTAATCTTGAACAACTCTCTCTAGTTACTTCTAGTTAATAAGCTTGTAAAATGTTCCGCTTAGTTAATAATTAATTTTTCCTACGATCTCCCTCCTAAAAATCATAAAGTGAATTACTATAAAAAGAACACACAAAATGACCCGTCCCCAAATCTTACGAATATTATATTATACCCTCTTTTATATGTATAAGTTAGCGGTAAAGTTTTTTTTAGTTTCATTATATAAAACAAAATAATATTGAAATGTGTAACCCCCTAGTTTTAAGAAATTCAAAATGTAAAACAATGAAAAATGGCACGTTCAAGCTAACGCATACGTGCCTTATCAAATAAACAAATTGAAAAAAAAATCGCAGACTTTTAATTTCAACTGCAGATTTTTTCGATGACGCAGATATTTGCAGATTTTTTAATTTGGTTGCAGATATTTACAGTTTTTTTAGTTTAGTTGCAGATATTTACAGATTTTTGAAAATAAAGGCTTTTGGTTACACTAGTTTCAAACTACAGATTTATTTATTTTAGGCATTTTTGGTACTTCCCAAACTTTAAAAATTATTATTTGCAGACATTTGAAAAAAGTATCCGGCATCTCTGTGTTCCATATACATTGATAGCTCCTGGCGGTATAAATATAGCCAACGAAAAATGCACAAATCTGCATAACAAACTAATTTTATTGAGAGAAATTTTTACCATAAGTTGGATACTGTTGGAGACAAACTGGAGCGATGGCAACTCTGTCCTGCCATCCGCCACTCTCTGCGCTAGGCTCTCTAGTGACAGTCTTGCTGTCACTCCGAGATGCCACCATAAGCGCAAACCACTTTTTAACCAGTCAGTCATAAGTCAGTCAACTTTTTCAGTTCGTTGAGCACATGCTCTTTATTTTAACTATCGTTATTAAAAGTATTTTATGTAGTCTGTACGCGAGTGTCCTTTTATTTATTCCCAACCTGCCCCGCGCACAGGGCTACAACAGTGGCGACGAGTATATTAGCGGATATGTGGTGAAATTTCGATTCACGAAAAGTAACCTCAAAATTCCGTCACCCCCGCGTAAAAAACGGAGAAGAAGCATGGAGAATGGTCAAATTCCACATGATAATGACCGGGAGCAGGTCCCACCAGCAGTAGATCCGCTCATCGTGCAGTTCATGCACCTGATGCAGCAACAGCAGCTTCAGCACCAGCAGCTAATGGCACAGTTTCTCCAGCGGCAGCAGCAAAACGACGAGCAGCAGCAAGCATTTTTCCGGAGTGCAGTTTCATCTATCCATGTACAAGTACCACCCAACCAAATTCTTTACTCTTTGGCAGGCAACGTGAAGGAATTTTGCTACGACGCTGACAATAGCGTCACGTTTGCGGCTTGGTACAGCAGGTATGAAGATTTGTTCGAGAAAGATGCCGCTCGTTTGGACGATGAAGCGAAAGTCAGGTTACTGCTGCGAAAGCTGGGCGCAGTTGAACATGGAAGGTATGTTTCCTTTATTCTACCGAAATTTCCGAAAGAACACACCTTTGCCCAATCAGTAGCGAAGCTGAAAAATTTATTTGGGTCGAAGGAGTCGGTAATAAGCAGGCGGTATAGAACGTTGCAAATTGCCAAGCACCCGACTGAAGACCATATTGCTTTCGCTTGCCGTGTTAATAAAGCCTGCGTTGAGTTTGAACTGGGAAAGCTATCGGAAGAGCAGTTTAAATGCCTGACCTACGTTTGCGGATTGAAAGCAGAAAGCGATGCAGAAACCCGTACGCGGCTGCTTTCCAGGATTGAGGAAAACAATGGCGTCACGTTGGAGCAGCTAGCGGAAGAATGCCAGCGTCTTCTTAACCTCAAACATGACAATGCTATGATCGAGTCAGCCACATGTTTCGGTTGAATGTCATTAAGCAGCTATCTTCTGATAAACGGTTCAACAAACGGGATCAGCCATCTTCGAAGCCTGCTGCACATGACACGAGAAAAAAACCTGATACACCGTGCATGCGGTGCATTTCACTACGTACGGGACTGTACTTTCAAAAACCACAAATGCTCCGAATGTAAGCAGTTTGGACATCGTGAAGGCTACTGCAACAGTTCAAAAAAGTCACAACGTTCATCAAGAAAGGGTAAGCATTCGGTGGCCAGCAAAATGGTCGTCGTTAATGTGTGCAACGTGCAGAAGCGGAGGAGATTCGTTTCCGTTGCCCTTGATGGAACACAGGTTCGTCTTCAGTTGGACACGGCTTCCGATATTACCGTCATCAGCCAGCAGATCTGGAAGAAAATTGGCAGCCCAAGGTTGTCACCAGCAACAGTAAAAGCCAAGGCAGCATCTGGAAACATTTTGCCACTTAATGGTAAATTTAACTGTGACATCACTATCGGCGAAAACACACGCACGCAGATAATTCGTGTCACCGAGAAACCACTACACGTGCTTGGATCTGATTTAGTCGATAGTTTTAATTTATGGTCCATACCAATGGATACTTTTTGCTGCCATGTTACTAGTACCCCGTCCACCAGTGCAACTCTCAAAGCTACTTACCCAAAAGTGTTCAGCGAAAAGCTCGGGTTGTGCAGCCGGCCCAAAATTAAATTTGAGGTACAAGAACAGTGCAAGCCTGTTTTTTGTGCCAAGCGTCCGGTGGCGTATGCAATGTACAGCGCAGTCAACCAGGAATTGGACAGGTTGGAAAAACTCAATATCATCACACCGGTCGATTATTCAGAATGGGCAGCGCCGATCGTCGTAGTGCGCAAAGCAAATGGCAACATTCGAATTTGCGGAGACTATTCAACAGGTCTAAACTCCACTTTGCAACCTCATCAGTATCCACTGCCACTCCCGGAAGACATCTTTGCCAAGCTGACTAACTGCAAAATATTCAGCCAGATTGATCTTTCGGACGCTTTTCTACAGATGGAAATCGACGAACAGTACCGTCATTTGCTGACAATTAACACACACCGTGGTCTTTACCACTACAACCGCCTTCCACCTGGTGTAAAGGTAGCACCTGGTGCTTTTCAGCAGCTCATCGATACCATGCTAGCCGGCCTTAAGGGCACTTCTGGTTATCTCTATGACGTCATCGTTGGCGGTGAAACACAAGAGGAGCACGACCGTAATTTGGAAGCAGTTCTTCAGCGGATTCAGGATTTTGGTTTTACCATCAGAGCCGAAAAGTGCAGCTTCAGTAAGCAACAGATACGCTATTTGGGTCATATATTCGACCGACGTGGTAAATCCTGATCCAGTAAAAGTTGAGGCAATAACCAAGCTACCTCCTCCCACTGACGTTTCAGGTGTTCGCTGTTTCCTTGGGGCGATCAATTATTACGGCAAGTTTGTGCCCAACATGCGACAGTTGCGCTATCCACTCAACAACTTGCTGAAGTCGGAGACAAAGTTCGTCTGGACTCAGGAGTGCCAGTAAGCGTTCGAGCGATTCAAGCAGATTCTCTCCTCGGGGCTTCTGCTGACACACTACGATCCGAAACAGGAGATTATAGTATTAGCTGACGCATCATCCGTTGGCCTCGGAGCAACCATTAGTCACAAATTCCCCGATGGGTCCATCAAGGTTGTTCAGCATGCTTCCAGAGCACTCACGAAAGCGGAACAAAACTATAGCCAGCCCGATCGCGAAGGTTTAGCAATCATCTTTGCAGTCACCAAGTTCCACAAAATGATTTTCGGTAGGAAATTCCGTCTACAAACCGACCACGCTCCTCTGCTTCGAATTTTTGGTTCTAAGAAGGGCATACCGGTATATACGGCAAACCGGTTGCAACGTTTCGCCCTCAATCTGCTATTGTACGATTTTAACAAGGAATACGTGCCAACCGACAAATTTGGCAACGCTGACGTGTTGTCTCGTCAAATCAACCAGCACGTTAAGCCAGAGGAGGATTACGTCATTGCGAGCATTATCCTCGAAGAAGATGTAAGGTCAGTAGCCGCAGATACCGTTAATATATTACCTCTCAGTTTCATAGTCGTAGCACAGAGTACCCAAGCTGATCCACTGCTTCGCAAAGCCTTCCGGTACATACAAGACGGTTGGCCTTCATCAAAAGCCGTCGATCCGGAGCTTAAGCAGTTTCACTCCAGGCAGGAGTCACTTACTGTGGTCGATGGGTGTATTCTGTTTGCTGAACGTCTCGTCATTCCATCACAGTATCGAAAATGATGCTTGGACCAGCTTCATCGTGGACATCCGGGCATGCAGCGGATGAAAGCAATCGCCAGAAGCTACGTCTACTGGCCCTCCATAGATGATGATATCATTGGTTATGTAAAGGCGGGTCAGCATTGCGCATCCGTTTCCAGGCCCCCTCCTTGCGCTGCTCCTGTACCGTGGCCGAAAACATCCGGTCCATGGCAGCGTGTTCACATAGATTTTGCCGGTCCCATCGAAGGCGAATATTACCTCATCGCAGTGGATTCGTACTCCAAGTGGCCGAAGATTGTGCAAACCAGAAGAATCACCTATACGGCTACAATCAGCATCCTGTGTGGCATTTTTGCTTGACTTGGTATGCCAGTGACTCTAGTGTCCGACAACGGTACCCAATTTACGAGCGCGGAATTTGCTGAGTTTTGCACAATCAACGGTATCGAGCACATCACGACACCCCCCCCCCTTTCATCCACAATCCAACGGCCAAGCTGAGCGTTGTGTAGACACTTTTAAAAGAGCCGTCAAGAAAATCCGAGAGGGTAGAGGATCAATTACTGATGCGTTGGATACCTTCTTGCTCGCTTATAGAAGCACACCTAACTGTTCGGCTCCTGAAGGCAAATCTCCATCTGAACTTTTGTTAGGTCGCAAGATCCGAACCTGTCTCGCACTACTTCGGCCGCCACCTGCGACTGAACCGAAGCCAATCGAGAAGCAGCACAGCCAGTTGAGATTTTTTCAGTCGGAATGATCCAGTATTTGCCAAAGTATATGCAAGAAACAGTTGGAAATGGTCTCCAGGTGTGATTGTCGAAAGAATTGGTGACGTGATGTACAACATCTGGGTGGAGGACCGCCGAATGCTACGTTCGCATATTAATCAACTCCGTAGTCGAACTGTAACCGGATCAACCACCAACACAGTAGGACAGCAAACCAGATATGCTCAATTACCTTTGGATATTCTGTTGGACGTGTGGAAGCTGCCGAACTTACCAACTGATACAACATCGCAGTCATCGTCGACGCTGCAGCCAACCACCTCACAATGTGCATCGTCGACACCTCGTTGTGATCAGCCGCCTGAATCGGTGGTTAGTCCATCACTTTCTCCACTGTCTTCGTCATCACATGCAACATCTTCCGAATTTGAGTCAGCAGTTGAAGCAGATCCGGTGGCAGCACTACCACGCCGATCTTCGAGAGCTCGAAGAGCGCCGCAGTGGTTTGACCCGTACCACCTTTATTAAGAGGGGAGATGTTGGAGACAACTAAACTGGAGCGATGGCAACTCTGCCCTGCCATCCGCCACTCTCTGCGCTAGGCTCTCTAGTGACAGTCTTGCTGTCACTCCGAGATGCCACCATAAGCGGAAACCACTTTTTAACCCGTCAGTCATAAGTCAGTCAACTTGTTCAGCACATGCTCTTTATTTTAACTATCGTTATCAAAAGTATTTTATGTAGTCTGTACGCGAGTGTCCTTTTATTTATTCAATAAGGCTCCCAACCTGCCCCGCGCACAGGGCTACAACAGATACATATTGCTTTTCAATCTGTAAATAAAATTTTGGGCGAAAAGGTTAATTTTCAATACTTATCATTTTGAAAACTTATTTGTTTTTTGCTTCACAAAAATGCGTTATGTTATGAGGATGCAAAATAAACAGGTTCTACGACATTTCTACTCATTTCTTCACCAAATTAGCTCGTTTGATTTTTTTTTATTTGTGCTAACAATTTCATATATTTATGAAAAAACCGTTGAAAACGGCATGTTTAAAATTATTCATTTGTTTACGTGAACTTCACGCACACAGGCTGTCAAACTCAGCATCGTAGTCGCGAATGCCTGATAGTATGAAACCACCCCGTATTTGAACTCGCTGCATAGCCGCACACCAAAATTTTTGGATGAAAACTCAGCAAATGAAAGTGCTAAAAACTCAGCAATTTCCGCGTTTGCGCGTTAAGGGCACAAAACCTAACTTAAATTAAGTTTTATTTTTTGTGTTTCGAATTCATCTCGTCAGTAACTAGCACCATCTGGGTGTCTATTTAGACGATGTATCTAAACTAGGGTACTAGTTTAGATACATCGTCTACTTAGACATCTAGATAGTGCTAGTTACTGACGAGATGAATTCGAAACACAAAAAATCGAAGGGCAATTTACTCCCCATTCAAAGTGAATTGAAAATACCCAATTGAAAAAATACACGAGAAATGCTTCAATACACCTTAATACATTTAATACGCCGAAAATACACTAATGCACTAAAATACGTTACTTCTGGAAGAATTTTTCAATACGTCAAAAATACGCTAATACACAAAAATACGTTAGTACCGGAAATATTTTTCAATGCGCCGATAACAATCCAATTCGTCAAGTAATACACTGTTGATACAAGCCATACAAATATTACATTAATTTCACGTCAAATGAAACTAATTCAGTATATTTCTTATTATGACATAGCGTATGTTTTGCCTTTCTCATATAGAAAGGTTATGCAATCACTCTGAAAAACGTCAACCTAATCCCGGCCCGGAGGGCCGAGTGTCATATCCCATTCGACTCAGTTCGTCGAGATCGGAAAAAGTCTGTATGTGTGTGTGTATGTATGTATGTGTGTGTATGTGTGTGTATGTGTGTGTATGTGTGTGTGTGTATGTATGTGCGTATGTGTCAAATAATGTCACTCATTTTTCTCAGAGATGGCTGGACCGAATTGCCCAAACTTAGTCTCAAATGAAAGGTGCAACCTTCCCATCGGCTGCTATTGAATTTTGTATCGATCGGAATACTGGTTCCGGAATTACGGGTTTCAGAGTGCGGCCACACAGAAATTTCTCATATAAACTATAGGAAAAATTAAAAATAGAATTTTCATTTTTGATGTTAAATGTGTTCAAGGTGCATGAAACGTCGAGATTTGATGCAAACTCGAAAAAAAATTTGACGACGATTCACTTTTTTGGATTTTGGCACATTTTTGCCTTTCTCATATAGAAAGGTTATGCAATCACTCTGAAAAACGTCAACCTAATCCAACATTTTTTTTCGACTCTCATAAGGTTTCTGGATTTTAACAGGGGCGTAGTTGATTGTTTACGGAGAGGGGTTACACCCCCCCCTCTACTGTTCACTTCCCTCCTTTAAAAATCTCCTTAAATCACCCCTCAGACCACCACCCCATCCAGCCCTCATACCCCTCCCTTTCAACCCCATCATCTTTAAACCACAACTATATCACAAAGCATACCAATTTAAGCTCGGGAGTCGTTCATTCATGGGACTTTCGCCCTCCTCACATACCCACCCCCGCATGACAAAATGAGTTAGCAAGCAGATAACATTGATCTAATGTTGATTAGGCTAATGGACTATTATATTTTTTTATTTCAAGTGTTTCACCGTCAACTCAAGTTCGTGGCTGGCATGCCATTGTGTATAAGTGCAAAGTGTACTAAGAATGTAATGGACATTTCCACAATTATGTTGAACATAAAAAGCCTCCGTGCCATAGTTTAGAGAAATGAGAAAGGCACAATTGCACCGCTAGGTGGATTAAAACAGGTTTTTTTCAAGCTAGATTGTTTACTTTTCTCGGAATTGGGACTCCCAGCAAACGGACTCAGAATCGGTGAATCATTAGAATGACAAGTAGGCAGAAATCAATCAGAATTCTTGTTAGTATGATTCAGAGGAACAATCCCATAATCTTTAAAGAAAATAAACATCCCGTACATTTGAAAATACTCCCAGAGGACGTGAACATAAATCCGAAACTTCCTACCAGCATCAGTAGGAAATTTTTGATCAAGAATTCGCTCATTTTATCGACATAAACAATGGTTTAATGTTTACCCTAAATAGTGAAGCTCTGAAATCTTGAGAGTTCGAAGTTTACATTACGATGGATCATTTTGTTTAGATATATAGGTTGCATTATAAATCAACACTCGTTGGGGGAATAGAATCGAAACCACCGCTCGATGGATTGAGAATGCAAAACACAAGATTGTACGCAGCTCACCTGGGTTCGATTCCCAACCCCGCACATAGGGTTAGAGATTTTTCCACAAGAGATTACTCTAACCAGAAAAGAGGCGAATGACCCTAAGGTTAAAACCTCTATAATTAAAATAATAAAAAAATAATACAAAACACAAGAATCCGAATTACGAGTCGCTTCCGATCAACTTGCAGGAATGAGTTCAGCCGTAACTCTAAGTCCAGTTGGAATTCCGGCTGGATTCTGCCAGAATTCAGGCTCTAGTAACACAACCGAGTCTAGTACAACCCGCAGGAATTTCGGCTGATTTTACTTACGAGCATCTCAATTTTACTGAGAAGCATCTCAATTTTTGAAATAAATTTAGATAATACTGCAGTGATTAAATATAATACCGCGTTGCTAATAAAATACCATTGGGTAAGCCTAATTAGAAATACTATTTTTTTTTCGAGAGTTGTCCTACTGGAGCTGTAGAGCTAGGTTCTCGGAAGGGCTCCCCGTCAGAATCACATACTACAATTTGCAGACGAGACAGGCAATGACGCCCAATAAAACACTGCAATAGGCCAATTGTAGCGGGCAGTGATTCTGAATGTGATATTCATTGTACGGTTCAGGCATGTGCGGGCGTTGGGACTCGCGATCGCGTGTATCATCGCGAAGGGCTCGAACATTTGTACGTTAACGTGCTCGATCGCGTTTGTATGTAGCGTGTGCTAACGTGTATGAACTTCGCGTGTATAAATTCTATTTCATAACCGTGTGCCTTTCGCGTGTGTTCTAGAATGATCGCGCGCGGACCGTGAATCTGATACTTAATTTTTTGTGTACGGGTCAGATTCCAGAAGAAAGTGGGTTTTTTTCCTTTATTATTAATATCTAACATTGAAGGTAACAAATACATGACAAATGACAAGGCATAAAGCGGTAAAAACCATTGCGAAGCCGAGGGGCTACTTTACACTAGACACACACAAACACATAAAACTTATAATTAGGATTTGGGCTTAGTGTGCTTTGAGTGCACGAAAACACGACAGAGAGTTTAGTGGGTCTCCGGGATTACAGCTTGATTTTCGCCTTAGTTAGGAACTCGTTGATTTTTCGCATGTAGTATACATCGTTGCTGGCTACTACGTCTCGTATTGGGGTATTGGGTCTTCTGCTATTTCCAAGAATGTCTTCTATGAGTGCCTTGCGTTCTAAGTTGTAGTGGCTGCAATACCACACCACGTGATCTACATCTTGATAGTTCTCACTGCAAAAACATATATTGGAAGCGACGAGATTAATTCTAAAAAGGTGGCAGTTTAGGGTATAATGATTAGATATGATTCTGCTCATGTTTCTAATAAATGTTCTGTTACTTTCCATACCGAAAAACCAAGGTCGTGTGTTTACTTTAGGTAGGATGGAGTAGCACCACCGTCCTAGTTCGCTAGTATCCCAAGAAAGTTGCCATGTGTCTGTGGCTTTTCAACTTGCTATTACCCGATATTCGTAGCTTTGAATGCCCCGTACTAGCATCTCTCCTGTGGCCGCACCTTGTTTTGCCAGGGAATCCGCTTCCTCATTACCTTTTACTCCGCAATGAGCAGGGACCCAGAGAAAAGTCAAATGGCAACCTAGTCTTTTCAGCTCTAGAATAGCTTCTTTGATTTCGTAGAGAGCGATTGGGTTATGGTATTCTAGGTGGGTAGCTCTGAGTGACTCAAGGGCACTCAGGCTATCCGAGCAAATAACATATCGTCCTGAGGGGAAGTTTTTTAGTAGTTGGCAAGTTTTCAGGAGCGCAAAAAGTTCGGCAACAAAAATCGAACAAGGGTTTTGCAATTTGTATGAAAGTTGCAATTCTTTTTCGTAAACACCGATTCCAGCACTGATTTCCATTAGTGAACCGTCAGTGTAAAATACTTGCTTCGGCTTATAAAATTTCAACTTGCATTCAACGACCTTTTGTGCAATTAGAGATAGATGAGTTTTTTTAATTCCCGTTAATTCCTTAACAAGCGTGGTATCGATGTTGTGGACGAAACAAATAGACTGGATGTCAAAATCAAAATATTTCCGTTCAGGTGGGCTTGAGTATTGTGTTGTTATACAGATTCTATAAGAAAATAGAAAACGAGAATCAGGTTTTAAAGAGAACAATTCATCCATAGTTTCGACAACCGGGTGGTTGTTTTGAAAATAATTAATCAATAATCTGCATTCGAGCTCTTGAAAACGTATACTTAGGGGGGGTATACCACTCATAACTTCCAACGACTTTATGTGCGTCGAATTCATACACCCCAGGCTAATTCTCAGGCATCGGTTCTGAATCCGACCAAGCTTCTCCAAATGGGTTTTCGCAGCAGAGTTAAACACGTGGCAACCGTATTCCATGACTGAACGAATGGTTGTTTTATAGAGCGTCAACAGCGTAGAGGGATGGGCTCCCCACCATGTTCCCGTAATCATCTTCATGAAATTTACTCTTTTCTGGCACTTTTTCGCTAAATATTCAATGTGAGCACGCCATCTGTATTTATGATCGAACCAGAGTCCTAGATATTTAAAAGTTGTTGTTTGGGGAAGCGTTTGTCCATTTAGGGTTAGCGTTAAATTGGATGCGTTATGCTTGTTAGAAAACACCATCACTTCTGTTTTAGTGGCCGAAAAAGTTAGACCACGCGAATTGGCCCAAGATGATAAGGAATTCAATGAAGATTGTAGATTCGTTTGGCAATATTTCGAGTCTTTCCCTCTACGCCATATCACGGCATCGTCTGCCAACTGCACTAGGGCACAATCTTGGTGAATCGAATTGTCTATTTTATTTACATATATATTGTAAAAAAGGGGGCTAAGACAAGATCCTTGTGCTAGCCCGAAAAAACTAGTTTTAGTTACCCGCAACGAATTGTGTAAAAAAAATTCATTTCTTTCTTTTCCATTAGGTTAAAAATAAAGTTGGTCAGCGTAGAGCGGACGTGTAGGCTTAATAGTTTTTCGTATAGAATGTCTATGAGAACTGAGTCGTATGCACCCTGAACATCCAAAAATACTGCGAACAGTTCTTCCTGGCATTTGAATGCTAGCTGTATATCAGTTGCTAAAAGAGATAAACAGTCCTGTGTTCCTCTTCCGCGTCTGAAACCGTACTGTGTTTTGGACAGATATTCATTTTTCTCTACCCATAGATCCATACGGTTCAAGATCATCCGTTCCATAGTTTTTCTTGGGCATGATAGCAAGCATGTTGGGCGGTATGACTCTGGCAGCGATGGGTCTTTATTTGGTTTCGGGATTGCTACCGTTTTAACCTTTCTCCACTCTTCGGGTACCCTATTTAATTTAATAAACTCGTTAAATAAATCCAGCAGTAATGTTTTTGAGGAGATTTTTCAACACCAAGAATTTTATTCCATCCAACCCTGGGGCTGTGTTGTCG
Source organism: Topomyia yanbarensis (assembly GCF_030247195.1). Taxonomy (NCBI): domain Eukaryota; kingdom Metazoa; phylum Arthropoda; class Insecta; order Diptera; family Culicidae; genus Topomyia; species Topomyia yanbarensis. The sequence goes on along the minus strand of NC_080670.1, from coordinate 133,876,750 downwards.
CACTGTTTTAACGCGAGCTCTAGTTCATCCACTGAAAACGGCTCTGTAAGTTCTCTCGCTGTGTGAAGATCGTTCGTCGTTACCAATTGAACCGAGTTGGGGACAAAAGGTGGGCAAATTTTCTCGGCGAATGAGTCTATCCACTTTTCTGAGTAGGAGGTGATAGATTGCGAGTTCTGTTGACAGTTGCGAAGTCTTTTAGCTACGGACCACAAAGAAGATAGGGCCGTGTCTTTATTCAGACCCTCGACAAAGTTAATCCAGTAAGCAGATTTTTTTTCTTAGTAATTCTTGAAAATAGTGCTTCCTGTCGTTTGTATTCTAAAAAATCCAGTATGAGGCCAGTTGACCGGAATGCTTTAAAAGCATCTGATTTGTTAACTTTCGCTTGCGTGCAGTCATCATCCCACCAGTAATTAGGAGGGTGCTTTCTACTGGTATTGGAGGAAATCGGTTTTGTCTGGGACACTTTTAAAGCTTTGTGAATGGCAGCAATCAGGTTGGTGTACTTCTGTACCGGGTCAATAATAGGATTCAACTGTTGAGTATATTCCTCGAGCTCTGACGCAAATCTTTGCCAATTTACGTGTTTTGTTAAATCGAGTGGGATTTCATATTGCAAGGGAGGTGTTCCCAAAGGAAAGCATTGTACAATAATGGGTAAATGATCGCTCCCCATCGGGTCGTCCAAAGTTTCCCATTGGCAATTCAAGGCGATTGAAGAGGTTGCGAGCGACACGTCAATGCTCGAGCTGCTCATGGGAGGGCATGCAATCCTTGTTATCCCCCCAGTGTTTAAAATACTTAAACGGAAATCATCTACGATATCATAGATTACCTTTGAGCGGTTGTCATCAACAGTGTTACCCCAGGCGGTTCCTTTTGCGTTGAGATCACCTAAGATGAAGTATGGTTCTGGCAAACACGCGAGAAGCCGTTGCAACTGCTGGTATGTTATATTGCAATTATGCGGTAAGTATATAGACATGACAGCAAATTTGAACCCTCTATAATTTATGGCACATGCAACGCATTCAATTGGGTTGATTTTAGGAAGGTCAATTTTATTGTACTCTACCCTTCGCCGAATTCCTAACAGAACTCCTCCATACGGTTCGTTACGTCCCTCGCGAATCAAGTGGTAATTAGGAATACTAAATTCAATACTGGCACAAAGCCATGTTTCTGACAGAGCAAATACTAAGACATTCAGTTCTTTGAGAGTCATTTGAAACGCGTCTTTTTTGGGTTTCAGGCTTCTACAGTTCCACTGTAATAATGAGAGTGTCATTTTCTGTCTCTTTTTATGCATTAATCTGGAAGAACAAATCAAGGAGTGGCCACTTCTCGCAGAGCAATTTTACAAGAGGGGTCAACGTTGGAATGAGTGTTTCTATGAGGTTAATCCATTTTGTGTCCAAGCTAAGAAGCCTACCGATAAGTCTGGTTGCTCTCCCTAACGTCTCACGAATATAACTCAAGTTGACAGGGGAACTCTCTTCACTTTCCTTTCTAAATTCTGGTACTCCTGGGGATGGTGGGAGACCTGGCCACTCTTCAGTGGATGCTTTGGGGTTAGGCAGGGGAGGAAGTTTGGGTTTACCGATGACCTTGTTCGTTGAGTTTTGAGAACCCGTTGGAGTGGCTGAGAGGTATGATCTTTTCCGTTTATAGGGAACAGAATAGCTACAATGGGCCTTCTCTTTATCCGATTGTTCTATGTTCTCGTCAATATTAACGAGAGAATCGTAATAATTTGAGGTTTCAATTTCTCCTATATTTGATCGTATCAATTCGGCGTAACTGAGTTTACAACGCATTATCACATTTTGGCGAACTCTTTGTCTGCGTTCAAGGAATATTGGACACTTTGTGACGGATTCATGGTGCCCTTCACAATGAATGCACGCTTGAGTAGCAGCCGTGCATGTATCTGTCTGGTGTTCTTGTGCACACTTACCGCATTTAATTTTTCTCGCGCAGTACTTTGATGTATGCCCGAAAGATTGGCAACGATTACACTGCATGACGTTCGGGGTATATAACCGTACAGGAAGAAAAACGTTATCTATATTAAGAAAGTTTGGTATCGCTGTACCAGAAAATGTAACCCGTACTGCATTGCTTGGGACAAACTTCGTCGAATGTTCACTGTTAGATTTAACTGTAAGGCGCTTGCATTTTAGGACGTCAAGTTTCGGAAGATTGGATCGTTTGAATTGGCCAATGCCTCGATTCTGTACGCTTTGTACATCGAGTAGTTCATCATAAACGACGCCAGAAATCTCAACTTTTTCACATGGAATATACACGCGGTACGATGCTTTAAGGGATTCATTCGTAACAACCGCGTTGGCGTCCGTCAGATCACTAAAAACTGTTTTCAGTTTGGAGAGGCTCACTTTCTTGACTTCTTTGATAGATTTGTATGTGCGGTGAAGGACGTCGGATATATTTAGTACGTGTAATGGGGCTTCGCGTTTTCGGAAAAATACTATGTACGGGGCTTTGGCAGACTGTGGGTAGAGCTTTGTTCTGTAAGGGCGTTGAACTCGATCACTCTCCTCCATGTTCACACTCTCCTGATCGCTATTGAGATCCGAATCACTTGGTAAGTCCAGAGAGTCTTCGGTATTGGCTTGCTCCCCTTCGGCCATTTTAAGAATGGCGAAGAAGAGCAGGTGTTATCACAAATATGCCAATGAAACGAGAATAAATGTAGGTTTAATTAAAGAAACTTAGCTCAATCTTCGTAAAACATCTGATTGGAGATCACAGCACCAATGCACCACCACGCTCCTTCGACTCAGGAACAGGTAAAATTCACTACACTCAGCGGATCTCGGTATAGAACCAAACACACGTCTACTTCTGAAGAAGGTTGAAGCGACACTGAGAAGAAAGTGGGTTCACCGTAGAACGCGTGGTCTAGTGGATATGAGCTTTTTTTTATTGGTCCAACTGAATGAAGGCTAAAGATTTCCGGACGTGACCGATTCATGATCGGGCGCGTTTGCGGGTTCGCGTTCGTAACTTCGTAAGTACTAAAACGTTCACACAATTGCCGGAGTGTTATCAAGTTTACGCGATCGCGGGCATAGGTGTGCGTAGATGATCGCGAAGGGCTAAAGCGTTCGTATGTTGACGTGTTTGTCGCGTGTGCTCGCGTGTAAGTGACTTCGCGTGTATAAATTCGATTTTGAAACCCTGCGGCCATTCATATATTCGCGGACCATTATTCTGATCTTTAGCTTTCGGTGTACGGATCACATTCTGACAGGGAGAGAGTTACCCCATATCACTAGAGTTTTCGGTCATGTCGCCATGGAACGTTTTGTCTAGTGGATATGGGAGTTATTTTACAATTTTATTATTTTTTTTATTAATTAACAAGGACCTAGATTGTTGGTACCGAGGATAGTCTACTGGACGATCCCGATTCATGATGGCGCGAGCGCGGGAGTTTGTAGGTTGACGCTTGAGATCGTGTTGCTAAGTTTATGAGTGCTGAGATTTTCACCTTATCGCCGGGGTGTAATCATGTTTGCGAGTTCGTGGGTGTAGGTTGCTTGGAAAATCGCGAGGGGCTCTAACGTTTGTGCGCTGACGTGATTTTGTAGCGTGTGTTCTTGAATGGTCGCGCGAACCGTGAGTCTGATATTAAATTTTCGGTGCGCGGTTAGAATTCTGGCAGAGAGTGGGATCGTTTATATCGATAGGGGAGACGTGTTGTCTAATAGGTATATGCGTATTTTCTTAATTGGTCCAGCTGAAGGCATGGACCTAGGCTTCTAGGATCAAGAATAGACTTCCGGACGTGATCGATTCGCAATCGCGCGCGCGAGGGCATTTTTGTAGGTTCCCGTTTGAGACGTCTTAACACTCGCGTTTGAGAATGTGTGAGTGTTAAGACGTTCACTATCACCATCTTTGCTGACCCAGCTGAAGGCGGGTGTAGAATGGCAGGATAGGACTCAAAAAGAAGAAATAAAGGACAATATATGAGAGACGTAATAGATTAGATAGGTACAAGACCCGATCAGAAATTGACATCAAAATTATATCAAAATAAGTTATTATATCACGGCAAAATATATATCTCTGTTTGATACAAAATATAGCTGGATATTTGTTAAAATATCAAGTTTTTATACCAAGAAAATGTATCCGTTATATATTATTTTATCTCAGTATGAAGTATTTTGATTGTATCTTAGTTTGATAAAATAATTATATCACACAGACGGATATTTAAGATGTTTTATATCTAATTGAGCGCAGTAAATATATCTGAAAACATCAGAATTATATCACAAAAATACAACTGTTTTATTATTTTTAATTAATAAATCAAATAATTTCTTGTGAAAGATAATACATTCTCTTATGTATTTACATTCAAATCCTATGACAAGACAAGACCTCTAGGAATACGATTTGGAGCCAGTTGTTGGGAAGATCCATCTCTGGTGGTATTGACAATATTTTGTTGTGCCTACCAGGTTGAAAAGACACGTTATAGTTGATATAAATATGATATATTATTTGATATCATTATTGACAAATCAAAACATGATATAATTTTAATTCTAATTCGTTCCAAACGAGACATATCAAAATTATATGGTTATATGATATAAATATCAAATCGAGAAATAATTTTGATATATTCTTGATATGGTTTTCTGATTAGACGCTATTATTTTTGTTTTTGAATATGTTTTATATTTCTTATAAAAGAACCCGATCAGAAATTAACATCAAAATTATATCAAAATAAGATATTATATCATGGAAATATATATATATATATATATATATATATATATATATCTCTGTTTGCTATAAAATATAGCTGGATAGTTGCTAAAATATCTATTTCCAAGAAAATGTATCGGTTATATATTATTATATCTCAGTCTATTTTGACATAAAGTGTTTTGTTGAGTCTTGGTTTGATACAATAATTATATCACACAGACGTATATTTAAGATAATTTATATCTAATTGAGGGCAGTAAATATATCTGAAATTATAGAATTGTATCACATAAATCCAAATACTATGTTCTTCTGTTTTTTTATTAATAAATCAAATAATTTCTTGTGAAAGATAATTCTCATTAGTACAATTTGTATTTAATTTCGCTGTGTTACTAATATTATTATTGTTATTGCATCGTAGCTACTTGTTAGAAGTTGTTCTAACTTAGAGCTCGCAGTTAGTTCAGCGTACTTTTATAATTTGTTCATTTTTTTCCTGTTTTGCGCGTTACATCCTTAGTATATTTTCTTCTCTCTTATACTCTTCTTTAATAGTTTGCCTGCAATTTATATACGTTTTGCTTCCATTTCTCTTCAGGGTTTACAAAATGCTGCTCTTTTGGCTTGTCGTATGCCGAAACCGGTCTAATCAAATCTCTAAAGCTACTTGCTGCTTCGTGGGCCTGCAGCGGAACATTTTCTCTGTTGTGTTTTGTAATCAGCGAGTAACTTTACAAAACGTACATTCTCTTATGTATTTACATTCTAACCTATGACAAGACAAGACTACCAGTAATACGATTTGGAGCCAGTACTTGGGAGGATTCATCTCTGATGGCATCATTATAGCTTCGTAAAACTGTTTTGGAAAAATATTATTTTGTTGTTCGTACTATGTTGAAAATACAATATGGTTGATAAAGATATAATATCATTATTGACTAATCAAAACATGATATAATTTAAATTTTATTCATAATTTGTTCCAAGCGACATATATCAAAATTATATGATCATATGATATAAATATCAAATCGAGCAATAATTTTGATATATTTTTGATATGGTTTTCTGATCGGGGATACAGCTGAATTTATGATCAACACATGAAAGACATACATTAGTACTTCAAACTCTACCAATACTTGAATAGCCAACCACCACACATAGCAGATCCTTTCTTTTTTTATGTCGCTAGCCGTGCATTGAAGAATGCCTAAAACTCTGAACTAGGCCCCGTCAAGTCCTGTCCGTCATCTGTCCGTCTCGTCCTGTCGTGTCTGGGGCTTCCAGATTACATGCATTCACCAGACGAGACTAGCTTAAATCAGCTTAATTGTGCACTGGTTTCGTAGAATCGAGGCGATCATCGAAATGATAGATCCTACGAGTGAATGCACTTGGCCCAGTCACCGGTCGAGCATTTGTATATTTGCAAGTTTGAATGTTTACGTGTGTATGGGAAGTGCTGTGTGTTGAGATATGTGTGTTACCTGTAAATAATAAGTTAATACAAATAATATTTAATGTGTTAAAACAAGACATGTGTAATATGCTACTAGCAGTTTTTGGTCGTTCCTACTTATCTGATTCAATTGAGTATGAGGGTACATCTCAATTCTTCTAAAACCTGGCGACGTCTGATGGTAGCGAATAGTCATTGTTGGCAGCAATGTTACCCTTTTTTGACGAATGAACTCGGAGAGGTCATCATAGGAATGTGACGCATGAGACCGAAAATAAATAAAACAAAATGAAATAAAGGGAAGAGTTAGCATTATTATTATTATTTGAACAACACACATGTAACATGCAATAAAACTACTTGGAATCGTCTAAATGCCAGAAAATGATATACATTTACTATTAACGACAATTGCATTCCGTTAAAAGTTTCTCATGCTATGCTGACCGGGAATGGATGATTGATGCGCGTCGGTAAATTAATCGTACCTTCATTTATCCAATCCGAATGAGTCGAATCGAACGCACGAATTGAACACCGATAGAAAGTGATCCAAAGAAGGATTACCCACTATTCTATCATATAAGCCAGTTCTGCATCCATTCCCTGTCCCATATGTCACAAATACTCAGACGAACACATACACAGATAGACATACGACTAGCACATAACAATTTTACAATAGTACTAAAAACTACTATTATTACAACACAACACAACTAATAGGGTTCAACTGTTATTTTTTTAATGCGCCTGTGCACGTTGACGAGGTCGACCGATAAATCGACACACAATGACTCCCACTGCGAGCCGTGCTCAAAAAGACAGCCGTTAAGCTGTTGAACAATGTCTGCAAACACAGCCCACAGAGAAAGTCAATCCACGGCGACCCGCCAATCGGCCACGCCAGTGCGCACAGGCTCTTAGCTGACTGTTAGTTTGGGCTGGTGCAGAGTATGAAATAACAAAAAAAACATAAAAAAGGCCCATAAGCCCTCTCGGTATCCTCGATGCACCACTATCGAGGCGTAATGCAATAACCATCTTAAAGCAGGTGTCTGCTCAAATATGCTTGAAGATGTTTGCAATACCGTCAAACCCGACAACCTAGGAGAGGGATCATATAAGCCAGTTCTGCATCCATTCCCTGGTCCATATGTCGTCGCTGTTGTGCTATCTTATGACAAACGCCATTTTGGGGTAAACTGAGTTAGATATGCCACATTACTCGTCTAACAAATCCCTACAAGATGGCGTTTTCAGAATTTTGAAATTTTGCTTGGTTACTGAAATATAGCGAGAAAAGTGATTAGAAATTGTGATTTTTTTGCTTCAAATCATTATATCTTGGGATTGGCTCAAGTTATAATAAAGTTTTAGTTGCTTTCATGTATAAAAATGTCGTAGGAACACAATGGCATAATAATTTTCAAAAGAAAAATACATGTATTGGGAGAAAAACGCAGTTTTAGCTATAAACTGGAAATATTGCCTATTTGGCAACACTGTAACTAAAAATAACTATTTTTTCTAGATTCCCTGACTCATTTCCTTCAAAGTGCATCTAACTGATTGTTTATAGACCAAATGAAGCCAAAGATATGAATAAAAGTTCATAATTGGTGATTTTTTTCTATGGAAAATTTTCCATGCACGATTATGACACGTCATACAAATTTTTTTATCAATACACACCTATGACACGTGTGAGTGCGACTTTTGTTTACATTTTTAGTGAAAACTCGCAACATAATCAACCGATCTTCGTAATATTTGAGAGATTAGTACAGAATAGGTAGAAGCATCAATTGTCTTCTCTGAATTGTTTCTACCATTTATAAGTTTCATGATATTCAATCTCAAACTTTAAAAATCGTTTTTCTCGAAATGTGCAAAATGGCGCTTGTCATAAGATAGCACAACAGCGACGATGTCACAAATACTCAGAAGACCCACATACACAGATAGACACGACTAGCACACAACTGAACACTAGTACCAAAAACTACAATTATTACAACACAACACAACTAATAGGGTTCTACTGTTATTTTTTTTTCTATTTTTTTAAGGTTGGACAGAGAATGCGCAAAACTCGCAAACGAAAAAAGCAGCTCCCCTCCACACCGCATGCCAGATCCCCACAAAAATCAATCAGCGCATGTAGAATGTTGTTACAGTACTGCTGACCGACTCCCATGAAGACCCGACACACGGTGCGGAAAAAACCGCCTCCCCCGTCCGCGAATTCCACCATCTTTCCGTCCAACCCCAATGCGCCTGTGCACGTTGACGAGGTCGACCGATAAATCGACACACAATGACTTACACTGCGAGCCGTGCCCACAAAGACTGCCGTTAAGCTGTTGAACAATGTCTGCAAACACAGCCCACAGAGAATGTCAATCCACGGCGACCCGCCAATCGGCCACGCCAGTGCGCACAGGCCCTTAGCTGACTGTTGGTTTGGGCTGGTGCAGAGTATGAAATAACACAAAACATAAAAAAGGCCCATAAGCCCTCTCGGTCTCCTCGGGGCACCACTATCGAGGCGTAATGCAATAACCATCTCAAAGCAGTTGTCTGCTCAAATATGCTTGAAGATGTTTGCAGTACCGTCAAACCCGTCAACCTACGAGAGGGCCTAATTAGAAATTCTAATTATCTAAATAATAAAATTTGGCATAATGCTTAATTGTTCGTTAATCTTGAAAAATCACTAGTAATACCATTTGTACTAATTTTATTATTTGCGTTTATGCAATTATTCTACTTGCATTCTACAATAACATTTAAACGTCAAAATTCAGTAACATTCGGTTTCAATTGATTATTCAACAAAAATACAATGCGTGCATACAATTGTACGTTTTAGTACACTAATCCATAAGAATTATGAAATAATTCACCAATGCGCATAATACATTGCATTTCGTGAACAATACACAAATACGTTTTTAATACGTAAGAATTATGAAAGAAATAACCAATACTCATCAATACACAAAATACATGTCATTTCGTGAAAAATACACAAATACGTCTCTCAATACGTTAGCCTGAATCGAAAATACTAAAGTGAGTCGCCCCTCGCAAAAAATAAAACTTAATTTAAGTTAGGTTTTGTGCGCAAAGTGGTTTAATCCAATGTTCACTTATGGAAATTATTATTGCATGTAGCTAAGCCGCTTTCCTTCCCGTGCTTATGCCAAATGACTATTATGCCAAACGTCCGTTATGCCAAATGACCATTATGCCAGTTGACTTTATGCCAAATGACTATTATGCCAAACGACTGTATGCCAAATGGTTTTGTGCCAAATGACATGACACCCCTTTAAGAACTTCATATATATATATATATATATATATATATATATATATATATATATATATATATATATATATATATATATATATATATATATATATATATATATATATATATATATATATATATATATATATATATATATATATATATATATATATATATATATATATATATATATATATATATATATATATATATATATATATATATATATATATATATATATATATATATATATATATATATATATATATATATATATATATATATATAATATATATATATATATATATATATATATATATATATATATATATATATATATATATATATATATATATATATATATATATATATATATATATATATATATATATATATATATATATATATATATATATATATATATATATATATATATATATATATATATATATATATATATATATATATATATATATATATATATATATATATATATATATATATATATATATATATATATATATATATATATATATATATATATATATATATATATATATATATATATATATATATATATATATATATATATATATATATATATATATATATATATATATATATATATATATATATATATATATATATATATATATATATATATATATATATA